>NC_133617.1:736986464-737096464 GCF_048593235.1 Sminthopsis crassicaudata | reverse complement strand
TATATTATGCATGTATGTATATGTACATATGTGTTTATGTTTGTGCATATATGTATATATACATATAAATACACATACATCTACTAGCCTTCTTGGGTAGGAGAGAAGGGAGAAAACGAATAAAGTTAAAAGTTCACAGTAGAGAACAAAAGAAAACCTACAAAGAAGCAAAGAAAAGACAGCTTTGAATATAATATTTACTGTTTATTATATAGGCTTTCTTGAAATGGAAACTTCTTTATATTTTGAATCTTCTCTTATGTTCTGCTATGCATATGGCAGTGTTTTTCTTTTATATTTTGTATTTAATTTTTACTTATAAACAAATAAAAATAAATTTTTAAAAAGAAAAAAAAACCGTGGTGAGGAAGATTAAATAGCTGTTTATTTAATGTAATGACAAATATTTATCAGCAAGCATTTAGTGATTTAGTGAATGACTGCAAGGAATTGAGGATACAAAACCAAAATGAATTTTTCTGTGCCTTTAAGAATCTTCCATATTCTTGAAGGAAACAAGATTTATTGGCAGCTATATAAAATATATAGAAAGTAATTTCTGAGAGAGAGAGAGAGAGAGAGAGAGAGAGAGAGAGAGAGAGAGAGAGAGAGAGAGAGAGAGAGAATAGGAAAGAGAAACAGAGACAAAGACAGATAGAAGAGACAGAGACACAGAGAAAGACAGAGACACACAGAGAGAAAAAGAGGCAGAAACAAAGACAGAGAGATAAAGAGACAGACAGAGACAGAAACAGAGACAGAAAGACACACAGAGAGATAAGATACAGTGATAGAGACAGACAGACAGGTCTAGTGGATAGAGTCCTGGCTATGGAATTAAAAAGATGGTTTCAATGTTTTCTCTGATAGTAGCTGTGTGACCATGAACAAGTGACTTAATTTTTTTTGATCAAGAGGGAGAAAAAAAAAAGTATAACATATTTTTCCCAATAGTTTTCGTTGGAGACACTGTGCTTTTACTCAGCATCTCTGGGATATAATTAGCCAGTCAACAAGTGTTTATTTAATACCTCTTATGGACCAAGCACTTTGAGAACTTTTTAGTAAGAGAGAAAATTCAAAGAGAATGTTTGGGTGAAAAGCTATTGAGTTCAGCTTTAAACCTATTGAGTTTAAAATATCTATGAAATATTTCATTTGAATGTCCAATAGGTACTTAGAGATGTGAAATTAGAGGTTAGAGCTGGGTAACATAGATCTGGGAATCATCCTCATAGAGAAGATAATTGAATCCATAAGAGGTGATGAAATCACAAAACAAAATAACATAAAAAGAAAAGAGAAGAGAGTAAATGAACACTAATGTCCTAAATGGACAAGTTGTGTCTTGTCCAAACATACAGAGGTTGAAAAATAGGGACGAAAGGGAAGGAGAATCAAGGCAGTTTCTGAATCCCAGATGGCCTTTGCAGAGTTTAGCAAATAGCAAAAGGAAAAAAGAAATCTCATTGGTTGGTTATCCAAGATGAAGATCTGAACAGATGGGGACTTGATAGACTCATTCTAAAGCCAGCATCTGACTAACAATAGACATTCAAACCACTAGAGTTGGTTTTTCCTAATGGCTTGCTCTGAAATAAATAAGTATATCAGTTTAACATAACTCAAATTCTTGGCTGAATTTTGTGTATGTCCTGGGCCATAGAACAGCACCATGTGCTTATTCATTTCATTTACAATCATAAATTACTCTAAGACAATTTTAGACTAGCTACAGATTCTTGGTGATTCCATTTTGACAGTGGAATATCCAACATATCGAAACTATTTTGGTTGCATCCAGCTAAACTGAAACTCTCTGCTGTCACCTACATAGCACTGTACATGGCAGGTGGTATTTTTTTCCTCAGGAGGAGAATATAACCATTTCTATTCAATCAGAACCTTGAATTCAACTTTGTGGGGGTTGGGAGTTTGTGACATTTTGTAAATTAGACTATGGTTGTTGTCTTCTAGAAGCTGCAGCAGTAAGTGGAAAAAACAGTGAATCTACCAGCCTAATTCCTGGGATCCTGCTCTGGTTTTGACACTTTGACACAATATCTAGAAGAAATCAGACAAGTCACCTAACCTTGTCTCTATCTCATGGATTAGTTAAAAGATAGAAACTATTCCCCAAATCCCTAAACCGTATGATACTCTGACCCAGGTATATCACTCCTAGGTTTATGCTCCAAAGAGATCTAAGGTAGGGAAAAAAGGAGCCTTGAGTACAAAACTTTTTTTGTTGTTGTAGCAAAGAAATGGAAGCAAAACAGGTATCCATCAATTGGGGAAATGGCTGAAGAATATGAATGTAACAGAAATTCAATTTCAAATACAATCCTCCTGTCTGTACATCAAAAAAATTATAAATACAAGGATTCTGTTGCAGGGATGAAAAAGAGATCATTTTGACATTAACACCTCTTCCCAAATTTCTTTCCGGGAGCTCTTCATCTGTGGTTCATAAACTTAAAAAAAAACACCCTATAACCCACAATGTTGATAACTATGTTTCAATATAATTGGTTTCATTTATAATCCCATGTTATTTCATACATTTCAAAATATAATCTGAGAAGGTATCCATATGTATTTCCAGACTGAAGCCCAAAAGAATTAGGTCAAGATGGATATCAAGCTTGGGAAAGGAAGCGGAGACAAAAAGAATGATTGAATGACAATAACAAAACTTAAGAGTTATTAGGGACCTCAGTGGCCGTCCATTCCTGAAAAAGAATCATTGTTCCCACATATCCAACAAATGGCCATCCAGCCCTTTTCTTCAAACTCTCTACTTAGGGGAATCCCCACCACTGCCTGAGGTAGTCCTTTCTACTAACAATTGATTACATTTATTCCTATAGTACTTTGAATGTGGTACCCAAGTCATCATATTTGATTCTCACAAGAAGCCTGGGAGGTTAGTGGTATGAGGTTACATACAGTTTACAGATGGAGAAATTGAGGCTCATGTTAAGTAAATTGTCCAGAGTCACATATCTAGTTTGTAGTATGTGAAGCAGGATTTAAACCTGACTCCCTGGAGACTTCCAGACTCCAAGGCTAGACACATGCCATAGTATCATTTCTAAATAGCTCTAATCATTGAGTTTTTCCTGCTAGCAAGTCTACATTAGTTTCTTTGCAACTTTGGTCAAATCACAATAAGTTCATATTGGTTTTATATGATCAACATATACTTATTTTCAGCACTTTCCAAAGCCCCTTTCTTTGTATGGGAAGAAATAAGTCTAGGTAATTTAGAATAAGAAGAAATTCAGCTTAATTAGGATGCTTTCATCTGAGGAATTCATTAACCTGGGAAGCAAAGCCTGGAATAACCTCGTGCATATATAAAGCATTAGCCCTTCCTAAGGGACCCAGTGATCGTCAGATATTTTTACGTTCTTGGAAAGATTTAGTCCTTCAGTGAAAAGCACTGAAGTTCTTCCTTTGTGGAAGGGAAAAGAGAAGACACTCAGATAAAAGCTCAAGGAAGATATTATAGCAATTTACATTCATTCCATTGTGCACATTAAAAATGAACCCACTGGCCAGTTCAACTCCAACTCAGAGTAGAAGTCTACTGCAACCAATTCATGTGCAGAGCTCAACCATTGCAAGCATGAAAAAAAAAAAGATCCAATGGATGGATGTCTTCTACAATGAGCAAAGAAGGGACAAAGCTGATAAGCTGAGCTATGGGCTAAAGCTATAGGTTTAGAAAATGTTTCTTTCTATTCCTTCGAAGACAAATGGAAAAAAAAAGATAAGACAGTTCTCCAATAATTCATGCTACTTAGGCTGCGCTATAAAATAAATATGCAGATCTCCTATAAGCAAGAAGAGGGGGAAATGAATAAACATTTTGGAGGCTACTATGTGCCAGGCATTGTGCTAAGTATAATGATCTCATCTGATCTTTTCAACAGTCCAAAGTGATAGATGCTATTATTATCCTCCTGTTACAATTGAGGAAACTGAGGTAGACAGAAGCTATGTGATTTGCTCAGAGTCTCATAGCTAGTAAGTAGCTGAGGCCAGATTTTATTGCCAGCTCTTTACTCTATCCATTTGTCACCTTACTTCCTATGCTGAGAAGGAAGGCATCCTCAACAATTTGTGGAAGGACTATTGCAATCACTGCAAATCCAGGTCACATTTGATAGCTTTCAATAAAATATGCTTTCCCAATTCTAGAAGCAAAAGTGTGTCTATTAATTTGATGGTTTCATTATGCATGGCAGTATTCCTTTATTTAACAAAATTTTTCTTACCACAGGTCATATGTACTATTTCATAATTACTATTTAATTAAAAACGTTTATCTGTTGAATTCAGGGCATCTGTATGTCTCAGGTCAACAATAGCTGAAGAATTGTATCCTGAAGCTAAAATCGTCTTTCCTTGATTATTTGCAGGGCTGACTAGATAGAGATAATCAGACTCCTAGAAAGAGGCAAAAGGGGAACTTTGTAGTTCATACCTTTCTCTTTTCATTTTGCTGGCTTGTTATCCTAAGGCCGAATCTGTTGTGAAAAATAAAACTAATGTGTATTCTCTATTTATAAATATTGTTAATCCAATTTCAGATAAAATGGGTTTTCCATAATTTTTTTAAAAATAATGATCTCTAGTAGACATCAAACTGTTTCATTAGGCAAATCACTCAATCACATTGAGCCTCAGCTTCCTTGCCAATAAATAAGGGAGGTGGATTGGATGGCTTTAAACCCTTTCCAGTTCTAGTTCTATGATGTAAATTTAATTAAATCTTTATTAAATACCTACTATATGCATGCCATATTGTATTAGATGCTCTCATACAAAGATATCAGTTGCTATCCTCAGGAAGTGTACTCCTGAGCCACATTGAATTCGTGCTTAGTTAGATTGTATAACCCAGCTATAGATAATTTTTTTAAAATTTAAATGCTATTTACTGTAAATTTTTTTTCATCTCTTTGCCTTCTCAGTCTCCTTTTTGTCTACTCCAAAAACAAGAAACAGGACACATTCCATGAGCAAAGGAAGGAGAAGAATTAAGTCAACAAGCATTTCTTATGGGTTTATTATGTGCCAGTCATGTTGCTAAGCGCTGGGAATACAAATATAAGCAGAAAGAAAGACAATCCCTGCCCTCAAGGAGTGGACATTCTAATGGGGGAAAACAACACATAAAAAGAAGCTGGAGAAGTAAAGCTGGGGGAGGATGGAGGTGAGTAGTACAGGGGCATTTTAGGGAAAGTTCAGGAAGAAAGTCAAAAGTAGAACTCGGAGAGGGAAAAAAAAAAAAAGACATATTGGCCTGAACACTATTCTGAAATATGGGGTGCTGGGAGGAACCAGCCAGTCTGAGGGGTGGGCAGTAGGAGAAATATGTTCAATGGATGAAGACCAGGGCTGGAGTGTACTGCCAGCGTTTAGAGGTTTCTGTGGGACATTGTAGATAAAATCCATTTGGATAGTTAGGCTGAGTGAATGTGAATATATGAAGGTGAAGTGTACAAAATCTGCTTTTTGGGGAAGGAATAACCAAAAGTAAGTCAATTTGCACAAAAGGTCTTTGATTTAGCCAAAGAAATCAAGAACTCTTACACCAAGATGTAGCAGCTTCCACTTTAAAGGGTTTTAAGGCCTGGAATATAATGTTCCAGATGGCCAAGGAGCTTAGATTGCAGTCAAGAATCAACTACCCAGTATTATCTTTCAGGGAAAAAGATGGACATTCAATGAACTAGGGGATTTTCAATTATTTTTGATGAAAAGACCAGAGCCGAGCAGAAAATTTGATCTTCAAATACAGAACTCAAAAGAAGCATAAGAAGCTAAAAGAAAGAAAAAACCCAGATTTTTAAAGGTTAAAATGCTTATATCCTTACATGGAAAAATGATATGTGTAATTCTTGAGAACTGTATCTTTGTTAGGGGTATACTTAGAGACTGTAGGTATAAGTTGACTTTAATGTGATGATATAAAAAAGAAGCTGGGGTATAAAAGAGATTGTACTGGAAGAAGAGGAAAGGAAGGGGAAATGGGGTAAATTATATCACATGAAAAGGCAAAAAAGACCTATTATAGTTGAGGGAAAGAATGGAAAGGAAATGAGCATTGTTTGATCTCATTGGATTTCGCTCAAAGAGAGAATATCATACATATTTTGTTTGATACAGAAACTTGTCTTACTCTATAGAGAAGTAGGAGGGGAAAGGGGGAGATTAATAAAAAAAAAGAGGACAGAAGTATAAGGGTAAAGGAATAATGTTAGGTTCTTACTAAGCGCTAATGAGATAATGAGATATTGGGTTTTTACTAAGTGCTAAGTTGGTACTTGACAATTTTCTAGTTCTGGCCTTTCCTGGGAGTTTGACTTGTGAATTCCTGAGGAAGAGCTTGCGTGCTTGGGAGGAGCAAGTTCATTGGTTGAAGTGGTTCTTCCCAGAAGCCTTTGCATTATCCCACGCCCATTCTCTGGGAGGATAAAGAGGGCAGCTCTGGAGAAAAAAAGTCAGTCTCTGCTCTACACCAGGCTTGATGCAGCTCTCTGCAGGAAGGGAAGTCACTTCTCTGGACAAGAGTTAACGGAAACTGTCTGGACACAATGGTTCTCTACAGGAAGAAGAATCTGTCCGAGAGATTTGAGTTGACACAGCAAATCTCCTCCCAGAGAGCGATCGGCAGCTTCTGGAGACAACAGCACGCTACAAAATTCCACTTAAAATAACTGTCAATAGTATAAAATATTTGGGAATCTATCTGCCAAGGAAAAGTCGGGACTAGAAAATTGTCAAGTACTGACTTAACACTTAGTAAAAACCCAATATCTCATTATCTCATTAGCACTTAGTAAGAATCTAACAGAATAAAAAGAGGGAGTGGCTAAGAAAAGGGAGGTCAGATTGAGGGAAGTGGTTGTCAGAAGCAAAACACTGGTGAGGAAGGAAAGAGGGAAGGAGAGATAAAAATATGATTTGGGAAAAATAGGATGGCTGGTAATTTTAACTGTCAATGTGAATGGGATAAACTCTCCCATAAAACAGAAGCAGAAATCAGACTATATTAAAAGCTAGAATCCTATAATATATTGTTTACAAGAAACACATTTGAAACAGAGAGATACAATTGAAGGTCAAAGACTAGAATAGAATCTGTTATGTTTCAGTGGAAGTAAAAAAAAAAAAAAAAAAGAGCAAGTTGTGATCCTGGTCTCAGGTCAAGCAAAAACAAAATAAATCTAGAAATCAAGAATTTTTATGGTCTTTCTCTTGAGAAGAACACTCTTAAAAATATTTTATTTTTCAAGAGGTAGTGTGGGGTACAGGATGGAAAACTGGTCTTGAAATCAGGAAATGTTGGGTTCAAGTCCTTTCTCTGACCCATACTAGCTGTATGAGCCTGAGAAAGTCACATACCCTCCCAGTGTTCTAGGTAAGTCTCCAATAAGTGCTAACCTGAATTGACTGAGAGCTTTCATTTGAGAGTTAGAAGGGACCATAGGAACTATTAAGTCCAGTTCCTTCATTTTATAAATGAGAAGGTCAGTCAACCTGCTCAGAGTCAAAGAGTCCATGTTAGAAGCAAGATCTGAACAAGATCATCTACACCACATGCTATATCTGTAGTTACTGTAGCTCCTGGTGGGCTTTTCTTTGTGTGACATGCTCCACCAAAGTAATTTCTAGGAATGGGAAACACTAATTCTAATCATGGGTCATAGAAATATAAAAGACATATATGAAAGACATCTCAGAGGACATTTGGTTTGTTTTAAAGATAAGTCACTGAGACCTAGAGAGATAAGGTGACTAGGTGACAATGTACGAAAGTGGCAAGGTCACCCAGGTGGTAAATGTCAAAGGCAGACCATAATTATTCTTTTATTGCATTATCCCAGAATGCACTTCTTATGGGGGGTTATCTGTCAGAGTAAACACTTTTAACATCTTTCTGCTCAATTCATTGAGAATGTTATAGCTTCAGATGCTTACAGGGTCAGTGATGTCAATTCTGGCTGAATTGGGATCCATGCTCTATCTTTCTTCCTCCATTAAAATCCTACTCTGAGGACTTGAGTCAGCCACCGAGTGCAAACTTTATTAGATTCCTCCAAGTAGAAAAGCTTAGGAAATTATCCTGGGGATGGAATGGCTTGTATGTTTCTGACAAATAAAACATACAAAACAAAATAAAATAGTCAAGCTCAATATGCAAATGCTCATCAGTGGGATGTCCATCAAAGGATGGTTAGAATGTTTTGATCAGAGGCTGATGAGTTGGTCTATCAGAGCATGAAGCCACTATGAATATCATTGGTGATAGTACTCATGTAAACAAGATTACAAATCTTTGAAATATTAAAATTAAAATAAGCAAATGAAATCAGAAGATGTTTGGGAAGGCCAAGTTGACATTTTTAAATATTTTATGCCTAACAGAAAATGAAAAGAATAGATTCATCCCAAACTACGCCTTTCTCCTCTCCATCCCAAACTAGGCCCTTTCCTTTTGCTTTCCTTTGTTCCTAACCCATTTATTCCCTCTCTTAGCTCAGATCTGGTAGATTTACCCTAAGATGCCATTCTTGAAGTGATTTGACTCATTGCAATATGAACTCACTAAATTTTAATTAAAGAGCAAAATGGCCCGCTATCCCATGTGGATTTCATTTTTTATTATGTTAGAGAAAGTATACATAGTCAAAAGTTATTAGTAACATCATTTGCTCAGAGCCCCTGAGCAAATATGATTTCCTAACTATTCTAAATTTAGGTGTAAACATCTTTCATATTTAAATTCTATATATTTAGCTTAAATGGGCAGCTAAGTGATGGAGTGAATACAATACTGGGCTTTGAGCCAGACAAACTCATCCTCCTGAGTTCAAATCTGGCCTCAGACACTTTCTAGCTGCGTGACCCTGTGGCAAATTATTTAAGTATGTTTACTTCAGTTTCCTCATCTGTAAAATGAGCTGGAAGAGGAAATAGCAAACCCCTCCAGTTTCATTGCCAAGAAAACCCCAAAGGTGGCCACAGAGAATTGAATACAAATAAAATGACTGAACAACAACAACATTCACATTAGATACTTCCATCATCTGATTCTCCCCTCACATGAACAGAACAAATGTATATGACTATATATGACCACTACATGTTGTTTTTCTCTCTCCAACTTTCTTTGTATAATTATGTCTATATTGGCATATTGATATAGTTCTGCATATAGCTTGTCTATTGATATCAATATGTCTATATCAATAATCAATATGTCAATCTCTCCATATATATGAAGAGAAAGAGAAAAACAGAGGCAGAGAGAAAGAGAAACACAGAGACAGAGAGACAGAGAGACACAGAGAGAGTGAAGAGAGAGACACATACACACACAGACAGAGACAGTGATCCATAGTATAACTCCAGATAAAGCATGCAGTGTAGATGATCTTGTTCAGATCTTGCTTTTACATGAACTCTTTGACTCAGAGCAGGCTGATTGACCTCATCTATAAAAGGAAAGAGCTGGACTTAAAACCCCCTTTGGTCCCTTCCAGCTCTCAGATGAAACCTCTCAGTAGGAGGAAGGAAGAGAGGGAGAGGAGAAGCAGTGCAATAAACACTGGTCATGACTGATTATAGACTTTTATGATAAAGGAAATCACAATCAGGATAAAAGTGTAACTTAAAAATCATATACAACTGGGAGGGATAATTTTGAGAAAGTAGAACCATTCAGAATTTTTCCTTAGTTCTTAAAGGGATGACTGTTCTCTCCAGATTCAGGCCAAATTCTTTTTTCCATAAAGGTGAAAAAACACCCTGGCACTAACCTTGCTAGGCTTAATTCCTAGGTTACAATTTGCCCACAGGACTCAACTGTCTGCTGCTGCCTCAACTTCTCGTTTGGCCATGACTCTCTTCTATTGTCAGCCTGTTTTTCTGACTTAGATTGCTCTTTCACAGAGTGATTCCAAAGCTCCCAGTCTGGCAAAACTCCATCCCCCAAATTTCAGACCTGCTGATGATAGTCTAGTCTCTTCCAGGTCTGAGAGAGAATGGTCTCCTTTCAGAATTACAGCTCCCAGAATTCCCTCAAATGACTTCAGCATCTTTACCCTAATCCACAGAGCTGCCTGAATGCCTGGTTATATATAGTTTTAATCAAGATTCCTATTATTTCAATCAATTAAATGTCAGAACTTTGTTGAAAGCACAACCTTCTTTGGCAAAAATATAATCCTTGATAAGACTGTACTGTCGCTTTATTCAGCTAGCATGTATATTCAGAATATGTATTAGTAAGGATATAGTGTTTTGACATTTTTAAAAGTTTGTTCATATATTTGTCTAAAGTTGTCACATCTGATTGGGCGTTTGGAAGCTTAAAAATCTCAAAGCTATTCTGGGGAAAATATGAAAAATATTGGATTCTGAATTAACTTGTATAAATATTTTGTCAAACTGATTCTTAATTGATTTTTATGAATGTAGGATGTAAATTATTCAAATGAGGCAAGAAATAAAGTTTTTCTTCCAGATAATATGACTGTATTAAACATTATGGCTACTTATGAAAAGTTACTCTAGGATGTTTAAAGTAAAATTCAGGAATCAGCTACTTGTCACCTAATGCTTAGTTTAAACTCTTACCATAGCTTGTCATTTGGGAATTTTCCCTTGAAGCTCTCCCCTTTGATCCTTTCTCTACAGAACTATCAACAATGATATTCCTAAAACATAGAACTGATTAATCAGCAAACATTTATTGAGCACCTCTGTGTGCCTGGCATCATATTACTTGCTGAGGATGAAAAGACAAATAGTCTTTATCTTCAACAAAGTACCAATACATTTGATTGATATGCCACAGTGTCAAATGCAAACTACTTTGTTGGATCACCTGTCTCCTTTTTAATCTTGTTAAACATTACTTTTCATATATTCTATGTTCTAGCCAATCTAGCCTTCTTCCTGCTCCTTACACATGGTACCTCTGTGTAGGCTTTCATTCCCCTCCCCCCCAATTAGCATGTATTTGTAAGAGCAGCTGCTGTGGCACAGTGAATAGTGAACTATACTTGAAATCTGATGATCTGAGATGAGATCTTGCTTTTATCACAAACTGGAGTTAGCCCCAAAGATCACAAAATTATAGGACATTACTAATGAGAAAAAAATGTTTTGCATGTTACCAATTTTATTTTGTGTACTACATTGTATAGATTATTTCATGGTTACTGTGTTAAGAAAAGGGCATATTATCAGAATTATTATCTTGTTATAAAGAATTGTATGCAGGAAAAGTGTTTGTAGCAATCTCTAGTGAAAGAAAGATTACAATTTTTGGTGGTCAAGGAAACTTAACCTTCCTGTTTCCCATAGGTTCCATGCACTAGCATTTGTATTTTTTTTTACTTTTCTACTATTTTCTCGGAAAATTACTCCCATGAAAGTTGAGCAAGGATTATAATCTTTATATATATATGTATGTGTATGATTCCTACAATATTCTTATCACTTACTACAGTGTCTGATACATAGTAGGTATATTTTTCTAGGATAAAATAATTCTAGTTCTGTACTCTTCCTGATTTTTCAGGTTGCCTCTTCTAAGGGTCAGTATTACAAAAAAAGAAATTACCTTTCTCATACCAATGAATAATAAGATGCATCGCCAGTCTGAGTTCTTGAAAAAGAGTTGAAGGATTTATCATCTTTTTTTTTTTTTTGGCAGAGACTTAAACACAAGCAAAATTCTTATGAATTATATATTTAAATCTTATAATAATTAATAAATTATCATATTTCTGGGTGAACTCTAGATGTGGCATAAGCCAAATCATGCTTCAAAAAAAAAAAAAAAGAATTCTGGACCACTTATGTAAATGCATAAGTGGTTCTGGGCCATATATTAAGTAAACTTCATTATCATGAGAAAAAGAAGGATTATTGTATTTAGCAGTTATTCCAATTTCACCTGGGAGTTCTCTGTTTAAAGCCTATGACATAAAGGTGGTTTTCCTTACAGGATGTTTAGTTCAGGAACTCCTCAGTAATGTCAATATTACTGACTCGTGTTCCCAAAGCATCTAGATTCCAGCACAAAAACTTTACTTATTTCTTTCTTCTTCCTCTGAGGATATGTTTATCTTGAAGTCACAGGATCATAGGTTTGAAGCTGAAAAGATCTTAGAGGCCATCCAATCCAACTCCCACATTATACACATGAGAAAGCAGATCCAACAGGTCAAGCTGTTGATAAGCACTTATCATGTGCTAGACACATAGTAGTGTCCTAAAACCTTAGATACTATCTCACTACACTTCTACCTAAGAGAGACATCTAGATAACACAGTGGATAGATTGCTGGATGTGGAATAAGAAAGACCTAAGTTCAAATATGGCCAAACATTCAGAAGTTTTGTGACTCCATACAAGTTACATGACTACTTCAGTTTCCTCATCTGTAAAATAGGGAAGGTTATTGCAAGAATACAATTGTACAGTCTATCAATGTTAATTATTATTATTACACCTTGAAGGCACTTGGGAACTATTAGAGATCTGTGACATCATCAGAAGTGGTCTTTAGGAAAATTATCTCTGAAATGATATTACAGGGGCAAGTGAAATTAGTACCTTATCAAAGACTTGATCTTGTCAGAGATATAATGTTTCATTAAAATGAGATACAAGAAGAATACTGGGTGCCAAGCTCCTCCTGAACATACTCTCTACATTAAGAAAATGTCCATTTTACCTGATGGACATGGATGCACATAACAGACTTTTTTTTTTAATTAAAAGGATTAATATATTTCAGAAAAAAAAAGTTTCTCCTGTTTTAGGGCTTATACTTTCACTAAACAAATGGAAAAGCTGTTTGCAACCGAGTAATGTGACCTGCCTTTGGTGTCTATCTCTATAATATGAATTATCTATAAATTAAATTAATTGCCTAAGGGGCTGGAAAACTACAATGTGGCTTACCATAAAGGCTATTTTAAGCTAATGAGACAATCATGGTAAATATCTTACACCTGGCATGCATAAGCAATTGGGCTCCAAGGGGATGACGCCAGTGGAAAAACTACATTTTACGCTTGGTTAGTGTTAAATGCACATGCACTTAACTGAATTTGTGATAAAAGGAGCTTTAAAAATATTTATTAATGCAAAGTAAACCTTATGACTTTTAAAAAAATAATAGTTTTTATTTTCAAAATTATGTATAGTTTTCAATATTCATCCTTACAAAACCTTGTATTTCAAATTTTTCTCCCTCTCTTTCCCCCACCCTCTCCACTTAAACAGCAAGTAATTTGATATATGTTAAACATGTGCAATTCTTCTCTATATATTTCCACATTTATCATGCTGCACAAGAAAACTCAGATCAAGAAATTGAGAAAGAAAACAAAAAGCAAGCAAACAACAAAAAGAGTGAAAATAGTAAGCTGTGATTACATTGTGTCCCCATAGCCTTCTCTCTTGGCTTGCTCCATCATAACGATGCTGTTTGAGTGGTCTAGATTCCTGGTGGTCTAGATTAGTGGCTATAAGAGAGTTATTAAGAATCCCCTTTAAATCAGCCTCAGGTTTTAGGAGTAAAAGAATTCACTCATTCCCAAATTATTAGTTGCAAAATGAAAGTTTATTGTTAGATAGAAATCAGTTTATCAAGAGACTGACTTCTGTAGTGGCAGATCTATTGGAAAATGGAGTTTTGCACCGAGAATGCAGTTCTCAGTGTACAGAAAGTCCTGGAAGCTGAGTGAGCTACCAAGGTCCATCTGCAAAAGACCTTTGTTGATGGAAGCTATTATTTTGGGTGTCTTGGTGAGGGCTGGGACAGCTTGAGCTGCTCAGACCCAGTGGGGGCTGGGACAGCCCAGATCTCCTATTGGAATTAACAACACTTCAAAGGAGTGCTTTTTGACCAAAATTTCTAATTGAATCAAAGGCTCTGGCATCCTGGAAAGATAATTTATCTGGGGAGAATATGCCTTCCCCAGGAATGGTTGAGATTCTGAAAGGGATTATAGAATCAATAGGAAATACAGTTTCTTAAAGGGACCACAACCCACTTTAATGAGACCATTGGAAGTGGTCTGAATTACCTCATTATTGAAAAGAGCCATTTCTATCAGAATTGTTGCTATGTATAATGATCTTCTGGTTCTGCTCATTTCACTCAGCATCAGTTCATGTATATCTCTCCAGGACTCTCTAAAATCATCCTACTGGTCATTTCTTACAGAACAATAATATATAGAATAATTTATTCAGCCATTCCCCAACTCAAGGGCATCCTCAGTTTCCAGTTGCCACTATAAAAAGGGTTACTATATTCCAAATCACTACTGATCAGAGAAATGCAAATTAAGACAACTCTGAGATACCATTACACACCTGTCAGCTTGGCTAAGATGACAGGAACAAATAATGATGAATGTTGGAGGGGATGTGGGAAAACTGGGACACTAATACATTGTTGGTGGAGTTGTGAAAGAATCCAGCCATTCTGGAGAGCAATCTGGAACTATGCCCAAAAAGTTATCAAACTGTGCATACCCTTTGATCCAGAATTGCTGCTATTGGGCTTATATCCCAAAGAAATACTGAGGAGGGGAAAAATGTGTGTGACAGCCCTTTTTGTAGTGGCTAGAAACTGGAAAATGAATGGATGTCCATCAATTGGAGAATGGTTGGGTAAATTATGGTATATGAAGGTTATGGAATATTATTGTTCTGTAAGAAATGACCAGCAGGAGGAATACAGAGAGGCTTGGAGAGACTTACATCAACTGATGCTGAGTGAAATGAGCAGAACCAGAAGATCGCTGTACACTTCAATGCTGTATGAGGATGTATTCTGATGGAAGTGGATATCTTCAACATAAAGAAGATCCAACTCACATCCAGTTGATCAATGATGGACAGAAACAGCTACACCCAGAGAAGGAACACTGGGAAGCGAATGTAAATTGTTAGCACTACTGTCTATCTACCTAGGTTACTTCTACCTTCGGAATCTAATACTTAACGTGCAACAAGAAAATGGTATTTACACACATATATTGTATCTAGGTTATACTGTAACATATGTAAAATGTATGGGATTGCCTGTCATCTAGGGGAGGGAGAAGAGGGAGGGAGGGGAAAATTTGGAAAAATGAATACAAGGGATAATATTATATAAAAAATTATTCATCCATATATACTGTCATAAAAATTTTATAATTATAAAATTAAATTTAAAAAAGGGCTGCTATAAAAATTTTTGCACAGAATGGATCCTTTTTCCCTATTTATGATCTCTTTGGATACTAGCCCAGTAGAAACCCTGCTGGATCAAAGGATATTCATGGTTTTATAGCCCTTTGGGCAGAATTCCATGTTGTTCTCCTGAATGGTTAGATCAGTTCACAACTCTTGATAATTGCACCTACTTCGTAGGATTGTGGAAAGGATCCTAGGAGACAACATATGAAATAGATTAATTCAAAATTTGTTAGGACCTTCTGATGTGCTGAACACTGTTAAACACTTTGGGGATCTTGAAATACTATGGATAATAGTTTACCAACTGTTCAAAATTTCAATATCCCTATGATTGAGGCAGACATTATTTGCATCTGGGACTTTAGGCTGAGCATGCATTATAGGGTTTGGCCCAAATTTCTAGTCTTTCTCTCCCTTTGCTTAGTGTCCAAGACAAAACAGGCAAGGAGAGAAGAGTCTGGGAGATTCTGTATTTGGCATGGGGATGGGACAGACTCATCCTTAATAGACATGACAGAAGGAACAACTCTGGCTCTATGGAGGGACTGAGAGAAGGATGGGAAAGTCTCCAAGCACAAAAGCCTCTTGTCCCTATTTTCTGTGGTAGTGGAGGAGTGGCTGGCAGCAGAAGGCAGTCACATGAGATAGGATAGCATAGTGAGTAGAGCATGAGACATAAGGCAAAATGTCTTGCTGTTTATTCCCCATGTTTCTTTGGATCAATCATGTAACCTCTTAAGAGCTCATTTCCTCATCAATAAAATGGTAATACTGTATTATACCATCATCAAGGGTTCCCTCCAGCTCTAGATTCTGGGATAAGTTTCATAAAGGCAAGAATCCACATCTGCTAGATTAGTACAGCTCATATGCAATAATAGCAGAGGGGGAATGGTGGGGTTAGGAAATCATTATATAGACAATGATTTGCATTGCAAATTGCAGTTGGCAATTGCAAATGCAGTAATGAAGGACAGTAGGTTCCACTTTCTTCCATGGGCAAGGAATTGCAAGCAGAGCTTATTTAAGGTATCATCAAAGGATAATTTATTAGTGATCTTAATATTGACCAACCTGGGCTTAGTGTGCAGCCTTTAAAATATTTTTGTTACAGTATTCTCAATATTAAATATAAACTTTTTCTATCCCTCCACCAGAGAGCCAGTCTTTGTAACTAAGAATAAAAAGACAGGCAAGGGAGGGAACCATGAGCAGTCTAGTCCTGTCCAACTCTTTGTGACACTCATTTGTGGTTTTCTTGTCATGCTTTCCTGCTCCAGGCCAGGTGCTCTGTCTGTTTCTTCCTTCTAGTTGCCCATAGAGGAAATTAATGTGTCTCTACTGGGGTAAAAGCTGGGAAGAGGGATAAAGGTGCTGGAAAGCAGCATTGAATATTCAACCTCCACAGATGAGAAAAGTCTTATACAAATAAGCTTAAGTCCCAGGTAACATTTATCTTTTCTCATTAATCTTTTCTCTCATTAATTATTAACCAGTCAGACTTGATTGCCATGCTCAAGAACACCCCCTCTTCTGAGGGCATATAAGTATTGAATCAATTCCATGAGGGGTATTTGGTATTAGAAAATGTCACTGATTCTTTTTATTAATTATTACTGGCACAATTAAGACAACGATTAATTACCTGGAAACTATGTCTCTCAAACATTTCATACATCACAATATTCAAATAGGGATTGTTTTATTTCCTCTTTGCCTATCTTTAAATTTTAATTTTTTCTTCTCTTATTGTTGTTGTTATAGAAAACTGTATCAAATAATAGGAGAGTGTTTTACTCTTGTATTTATTGGGAAACAGTGTTTCCTCATTGAATGTGACTACTTTTTTATGATGTTAAAAAAAATCCCACAGATTCTATTATCCCTATACTTCAAAATGCTTTTTAGCACAAATACATTTTGTACTTTGACAAATACTTTTCTGCATCTATTGTAATAGTCATGTGGTTTTGGATGCTTTTGTTTCCATTGTGATTAATTTTATTGATTGTTTTCATAATGTTCATAATCTTTGCCTCTCTGATATAAATCCAACTTGTTAATAACAATTTTTGGGGGATAAGTTTGTTTGACAGATTTTCACTAAAATTTTTAAAGCAATATTCATTCACATAATTGTCCTTCACTTTATATTTTCCTAGCTTCGATATCAGGACCTATACAATAAATTTGGTATAATATTTTTCCCCTTCTATTTTTGAGAATCATTTGCATAATATTATTGTTCTTTAAAATATTTGATAGTATTTTCTTGCAAATTTATCACTACCAGTACTTTTATTTGACAGCTAATTATGTTTCTTTTTCTGAGATTGGGTTATTAAAGTTATCTATTTGGTCTTCTATTAGCTTCAGAATGTTATAATTTTTTTAAGGTAATGCCCCATTTCTTTTGTGTTTTGTTTTCTTATTACTTAACTGTGCCTAGTAGTCTCTGCTAATTTTTTTTATCATCTCTTGTTTTATTTTGATTTCTTCTTGTTCATTTATTATTTTGCTGATTTGTTTTTCCACCATCTTTTAAGTCACATTGGTTAAAGGTTTATCAGTTTTGTCAGACTTTTCAAAGCATCAGCTTTTAGTTTTGTTTATCTCTAGTCTTTTTAGTAAAAGGCTAGGAAAAGCTATATTAAAAATTCACTGAAGCAACTGCTGATTGTGATAAGAAGAAGAGAATATCATAAAAAGTCTTAGGATAATTTTTTTTTCCTGTCTTCCTGTACCTTGAGTGTAGGTCCAGAATGAAAGCTCTAGGTCTCCAGAGAGGCTCTAAAAATTCTTCTAATAGGCAACTAACAAAGATTCATACTCTTATCTACTAAGGCAAAGGACAGGATTTTGGAATCCCTTTGGACAGTAATTTATAAGGCAGCTGGCTTCTTCTCCCCTAATCCCTATGACTTAGGACATGGCATACTTGGCCATTCCGAGAAACAAGGATACATTTACAGGGAAGCTATGGAAGTAAATGTGACAGCCTTTGCCTTCTCATCAGCATTATTCAATGAACTGATATTGAGGAGTGACAAGGAGAATAATGACAGGAAGAACATATGTGTATATGTACTTAATTATATATAGGTTTATTATAGACATACATAATCAATACATATCCAGCTCTCTCAAGTCCTTGGATATTAGGTTCTTACTAAGTGCTAATGAGATAATGAGATATTAGGTTCTTACTAAGTGCTAAGTTGGTACTTGACAATAGAGAATGGGCCTGGGATAATGCAAGGGCTTCTGGGAAAAATTACTTCAACCAATGAACTTGCTCCTCCTAAGCATGCAAGCTCTTCCCCAGGAATTCACAAGTCAAACTCCCAGGAAAGGCCGGAACTAGAAAATTGTCAAGGAGCGACTTAGCACTTAGTAAGAACCTAACACTTGAGAGCAGAATCTTTAAAAAACTTAAAACTTTGTCCCTTTATCCATGATATCTGATATTAAGTTGGCCCTTAATGTTTATTGGTTGATATGAATTTTATACATATATATGTATACACATACATATATATGTATATATACATTATATATGTGTGTATACATATATAATTAATATCACCCATTATTTATTATATACACACATATGCATATACATGTAGATATACATATACATGTAGATATACATATACTTATATGTATATATAATTAATATCAACCAATATTTATTATTTACACATACATATATACATATACACATATGTATCCATACATCTGTATTTATATAAGAGAAGGTAATAGAAGAGAAGAGAAAAGCAATAACATAAGCAGAAATTTAGGAAATTCTGTGTAGGAGGTAAGACCTAAGCTGAGCCTTGAAAGAAAGGTTAGAGTTTTAAGAGACAGATATGAGGGAAGAGAGAATTTCAGATATAGAGAACAGCATATGTAAAGGGACTGATATCAGAGAAGGAATGATGAGTTTAGGAAATAGCAAATAGTCTAATTGATCTCTAAATTACTAGAGAGATAGAGTGGATAATAGATAAAAAATCTAGAAAGAGAGACTGGAGTAAACTTTTAGGGCACTTTTTTTTTCCTTTTCTTAAAAAAATCATTTTTATTGATATATTTTATTTTTATGGTATCCACATTTTCCATCTTCTCCCAAGATGCTATTCCTTATTATAAAGAATACAAAAGGAAGAAAGAAAAAAACAATTCTACAAAACTAGCCAATACGCAAAGTCAAATTACATGCAGTATTTGATGCCCATGTTCCTCTACTTCCGCGAGGGAGGGGGCAAAGTTGTCCTATATTTCTTCTCTGGAATTTAGGTTGGTATTATAATTTCACAGATTTGTTCTGTGATTGTTATTACTGTTTTTGTTGATATAGTAATTGTGTGCATTGTTGTCCTTCATCTGATTCATTTTGGATCATTTTATGTTGTCATCCCAGTGTTTTCTGCAAATATCATCATCTTCAGTTGTTATGGCATAATGATATTCCACTCCACTTATATATCACAGTTGAGCTATTCTGCAAATCAAAGGTCAACTTTTTTGTTTCTAGTTCTTTGATACAAAAAAGTACCTTTCTTTTTGTCAGTGACTTCCTTGGGCTATGTGGCTGATCCTGGAATCTTTCTCTGGGTTCAAGGGGTATTGACATTTTATTCACTTTCCATGCATCATTCCAGTTTTCTTTCTAGAATGGTTGTCTCAACTCAAAACTCCCCAACAACATATTAACAACCCTGATTTTGTGGAAAGCAAACAATTCCTTACTGGAGATTTTTTTTTATTCCTATAAGCAATAGGGAACCAGTGAAATTTTTGAGCAGAGGAGTGTCAGACTCAAAGTAAGGACTGTGACACTGTAAGTTTTGGAGCTTTCAACCTCTCTCCCATTCCTTATAGGTACATAATCATTTTTTTTTTGTGCAAATCACACACATCTCCTGCAAGATTGGAGGGTTTAGAGAGTGAGGAACCCTCCATCTTAAGGAAGGCTTAAGAAGGGATGAAGGTGAAAAACAGCAAAAAGGCCATCCTTCATCCTAACCCCTTCATCCCAATGTGGTTCTCTACAATACCACATAGATTCTTGAGTGCTGAATGGGGAAGGTTATATGGAACAGCCTTTGTAGAATAGACAGAGTGCTGGCTTTGAAGGGAGAAAGAGTAGGTTTCAATGCCTGTTTTTTTACCTTTTACCTTTGTGACCATGAACAACTCATCTGATTTCTCTGGGTCTCAGTTTCCTCATCGGAAAAGGAAAGGGTTAGATTAGCTAGCCTCTGGAGTTCCTTCCAGCTCTAACTCTAGGACCCTTGATCTCCGGGTGGCTAACATAACAAATCCATCAAGGAGCTGGTACCCCATCCAGTCCAGTTTCTGAAGAGCAAACATCATCTGGCACTAATCCAACTGGAGAGGAAACTCAGACATGTACAAGAGATGGCGGTCGAGCCCCATGCTCTCCCGAAGACAGCTGCTTCATTTCTGAGTTCAGCCCTGATACCCGCCCTGTGATTTTTCCTTCCATCTTTTCCTGATGGCAGCTCTTCTACCAAGTCATGCTTGCTGGAGCATATAATCACTTAGCAATGCCCCAAATCTGTGCAAGACGATCACTGATCAAGGAGATTTTTTAATGACAGTCTCTGGCATCCAGGCTTGTGAATTTAGCAAATGCTAATGGGGAGAAAAAAGGCAGACAGAGCAGTACCTCCTGCTAAGCCCCCAAACTGAAGTCAAAGTACAGTTTCACTATCATGCATCGCAAAAGGAAAGAATAAAGTCGCAACCGACACAAGAGTTATTTCCCATATAGACACATGAAAAGCAGTCTTAACAATCACCCTGTTTTCTCTACTCACATAATCACCAAATCTAGTCTAGGCAAGCCCTTGGTTCCTCTTGCCTATTGTAGTCACCTCCTATTTAGTCTTCCTCTATTCTATTCCATCCTTCTAATTACCAAAGTAATTCCTCCTAAAGATACATTACTACCCTACTCATGAACTCTGGTGGGTCCATAGTATTTTTAGAATCAAATGTAGGATTTTTTGTATGGTTTAGAACCATATTCTTCTGCTGCTGTAGTTCCTCCACTTTTTGGGGCCAATCAGACTGGCCTTTTTGCTGTTCCTCACACTTGATTTGCCATTGTCTGTCTTTATGCCTTGACCCTGGTGTGTATGCATGGAATACACTCCTTCCCTACCTCCATCTCTCAGAATTCTTTATTTCCTTTCAAACTTAACTTGTAGCACCTTATGCAAGAAGTTTGTTGTGATCTCCTTGATTTCCTTCAATTTATTTTTGTATATGTTCTGTATGTATTGAGATGTTGTCTCCCTTCACAAAGCAGGGTTCTGGAGGGAAGGCCTGTTTCATTTTTGCCATGGAATCCACAGTATCCTAACTGATAGGAATTGATGTTTAGAAAATTGCCATGGCATTCCCTTATCCTAACTGGTAGGAGATGTTTAGTAAATACCTGTTGGTTGACTATTAAATGACTTAAGGGTTTCGTTGATTCATGGCTATGATGGAACTAAATTTACCATTAGAAGTATTTTAGGGAATAGAACGACCCTGTTTAACAATAACAAAGACATCTAATCAGTAAGACATATTCATGGGATCCTGAGATCACTGATAGAGTATAGCATTATAGATCTAATACTGTATGGAGCCAAACAGATCATTGTAGGATTCAAGATCCTGAGCTAGCAGGAACCCCCAAAGCCACTAGTCCAATCCCCTCATTTTACAGGAAGCCCAAGAAAATTAAGTGATTTGACCAATCACATGCAGGCAGTAAGCATCAGCGGTAGCTTTTAGAATATTGATCCTCTTGTGTAATAAATGAAAAGTTATACATCTTAGGACCTAAGATTTTACTTCATTCATCATAAAATATCCATATCCTTACCATAAACAAAATTTGTCATGCATTGTAATAATTACGTGTGGTTTTTTTTTTACTGCACATAAAAGTACAACACTTTCTAGCTTTTTTTGAGAATTATCAGTCACCTTCATCTTGAACTTGTCTTCTGCCGCTACATGAGGACGAAAATAGAAACATTTAAGAAATCAAAAAGTAGTGATTTGCACCTGAGCAATGAAGTGGCTTTCATCATAATCAGTGTTAATACCATAGTATGATTCTTAAACAGGAAAACATTAAAATAACTCGAAGAAATAGGGAGAATTTCTAAGGAGGCAGATATAACTTCACTGTCAGACAAAAAGCAAACCCCAACCCTTTTTAATAGAGCCATTCAAAAATAGACGGGGATTTTTTAATCAATCAGTAAGCATTTATTGAGCACTATATGTGACACATGGCACTAAGTCCTGGGGCTACAAAGACTAATGTGAGATAATCCATGGTCTCCAGGATCTTATATTGTATTAGATGTGGTAGATTTCTTCCTCCCAGAAGTGGAGGTATTTAAGGGAAGAACAGAAAGTCTGGTTGGTAATGCTTGATTAGGTATTACTGTTTTGGCTAGGGGCTCTGATGTTTTGTCCAGCTCTGGTATAATAATGATGATGATATCGTAATAGCGATAATGATATATAGCCTTCCAGGAACTAAAAAAAAACATTCTAGTATTCTTTTCCATTTTTAGAATTACTCATGAAAAAAAATGGGGGATAGAGCTTCCTTTCCATTAGGGCTATTTCCTTCATTTACTTGACAGAACATTGGGCTACCCTACCAAAGGACTTCCTCATCGGAAGTTCTCTGAGAAGGCTTGATACTAGAATTTCAGGGTAACAATATTTCACATTTGCAAAGTACTTTTAGAGTTTGCAAATAACTTTACATTTTTTATCTCCTGAGATTCTTTCCCAAATCTTGAGAGAAGCGTTATTATTATCTCTATAGATAAGGAAGCTGAGAGTAACAGTGACTAATGGCTTACCCAGGATCACCATGTTTGTTTTCCCTCTTGTTGTTTTTATTTTCTGGATTCTCTGGCTTCCTTCAAGTCTCAACCCAAATCACACCTTTAAGGAAGCCTTTCTCAGAACCTCTCAAAACTAGTGTTTTCTCTGAGATTACCTCCTATTTGTTGTTTGGTCATTTCAGTCATTTAGTCTGTAGGATCCCATTTAGGGTTTTCTTGGAGAAGGTACTGGAGCTATTTGTCATTTTATAGTCAAGGAAACTGAGGCGGGTTACGGTTAGGGTTAGAGTTGGGAGTCACACAGCTAGTGAGAACCTGAAGCCAGCCTAGGTCCATCTGGTTCCAGGACCAGCACCCTATTCACTGAACAATGTATATATTTTTTAACATATATTTTAATGCTTGCACATTGTCTCGGCCAAGAACTCTCTGACAGCAGGAATTGTATTTTAGCCTTTCTTTGTATTCCTGATATTCAGCACAATGACTGGCACATTGGCAGCACTTAGCAAAATGCTTCCCTACTGAAGTGTCCCAGGCAGGATTTGAACCTGTGGCTTCCTAACTCCAAGTCCAATGTTCTACCTATTCTAGTACTTAGAATAGGATCACATCAGCCACAGGCACTGAACAAAGTCTTCCTAGCCAACATTAGTGTAAAGCCCTTTCTGTAAAAATTGTATATGTGTCTTCTATGACAGCTGCCAGATAGAGCTTAAACTGTAATCAAGGTAGTAAGAGGTAGTAAGGTAGGAAGAGCCTTAGGATGAACTGCCCCTAATTTAGGGTTAATTACTATAATATAGAACCCACCACTGAGTTTTCACTCACTTCCATGACTATTCTTACACAATTTCCAGCTCCTATCACTTACATCATAAACATTGCTATGCTTATTACTTCTTACTTTTTACATCTATTAAAGAAGCACAGTGATGTCCACTTTTGCTTCATTTACTAGTGTAGCACCTCACAGGTGGATTTGCAGTTAGCCAACCAAAATTCAAATTATTTTGGCATCAGAATTTACTCAAACCCAGAGCTCAAGAACCATTTCTCCTTCCCAACTAGTCATTAGCACTCTAGAACTTTAGAATTGATTGCATGACATGGTAGAGAGAAGGTGCTGTACTCTAAGGGCACAGCAGCGCTGGACTAGCTCAGAAGAAATGTGAGATGCCCAAAGTTAGGGAGTCCACCCCAAATGTTCATGGGGACTCTCTGTGTCTGATCTGTGGCAGGGCACCCCGAGCTAGTATCGGTCTGATCAGCCACAGTTAGACGCATGGCAACTCAACTCTAATGTACTGATGTTATTTTAGTCCTCTCTGAGAACAAAGGACAACAACCAACCAACCAGCAGTCTATACTAGAAAATCATACAGGTGAATTTTCCCAGAATCCTTGAAACTGGAAGGGATCTCAAAAGTAATTTAGTACAAGTGGAATCTTCACAGGAATTCCCTCCTATGAGATACTCTTTACAAGTGGTTCTTGAGTCTCTCCTTAAGGACCCCCAGTGATGGAGAGTTCACTGTCTCTTGAGGTACTCCATTTCATTTTTAAAAAGGTATATATGGAAGAAAGTTTTATTTTAGACTTACTTGAATTCCTGCTTCACTATTTCTATCCATTCTTCCTACTTCTGCCCTTTGGAGTTAGAGAGCTTAGCAGGGTACTCCTAAGTCTATATTTTCCAGTTGTTTTTTAAATTGGGATGATACTTTGTTGATGTCTTTAAGTGACACAGGTTAAAAACTTGGGGAAACAAAAATTCTTAATATTACTTAAGGGCTACAATGGGTCTATTTTGTCCTTTCTGATACATCACCAAAATGCTATCTCTTATGGCTTCCACTTCAGTTTTCTGGATTTTCTTGATGCATGAAAGTATATGTTCTTAGTATAAAAAGCCACTCCACTGCTTTTTGATCTATATATCCTTGAACAGATATATCCCACTTGTGAGTCCCATCTCACAATGTCTCGATGATATTTATATGTGAGGTCAATTTTACTTCCTTACATTAAGATCTCTCGTTCCTCTTAATTACTCATATTTTGAATGTTTGTGTGTAGACATCTGAGGTCATGGATAATATTTCTGGCCCTCTTGGGTATTGTTGTTGGTGAATTGCTCATTGTCTCCTATAATATTTTTATTCCAAAGTTGCTATTTGTTATTCTATCTGTTGCTCTTGGTAGAATGTCTTAGTGGATAGATGTGGACAGCTATTTCATTTCCTCACAATTTCCAGTTTAAAGTTCTTATGATCAGATCTGCACATTTTTAGGGAAATGTATTTTTACTATTTGCCTTTAGGAACACTGCATCTCTGATCAAGAACCCATCACTTCCATATCTTTTGCCATGTTTCAGAAATTTAAAATCCATTGCAGCCACTATTTTCTTTGAAGTGCATGGAGTTTTTAACTTTTAAAATATGTCTTTCTTTTATGGAACCTTTATTTTTAGTTAATCCCAATAATGATGATCCCTGTATCCCTGTGTCCCAAGAGTCTTTTAGCTTCTTATCCAGGCCATTATTATCTTCCAAAAATGGGACAATTATCTTAATATATTGACAGGACAACAGATCACAGTGTCAAATAAACAGTAAGATGAGTATTTTCTCACAAATATCCAGTTAGCATAATCAAATTTGTCACTATTGACATTTTCTTATGCAGCAGCAGGTACATGGAAAAAGAACTATTACTATTCAAAAATTGAGATCTTAATACAGTAGATCATGACTACACTGAGAATATTGGAGTTAAAATTACTCTTTAGGACAGGAGAATTTGTGGAGACTTTGCAAGAGAGAGAGAATAAGGAACAAGAGGCAACACTAAAGGAGAAAAGATTAATTACACATGTCCTAACCTAAAATATGCCATGACTTTGGAAATAGAAACAAAATATGACCCAAAGCAGCTGGTTTGTGGCTCTAGAATTATAGACTGTTAGAATTGGAAGAGACCTTTAATATCGGCTAATGTGACTTCGGCCTTTTCAAGTTGAGGAAATTGAAATCTAGAGCAGTGATGTATAGGAAGGTTCATCTGGCAGACTAGGTTATACAGTTGGATGAATAGACTATTAAATTATTACATTGTTGGGAAAGGGCAAAATGGAGAATAGAAATAGCTTTCAAACTAATGCCTTTTGCTAAAAATACAATTCTTTTAGACTGTAAGTACTTTGAGGGGAAGGACTATTTTGCTTTACATTTCTGTTTGTACAGATCCTGGGCAGCTCAGTCACACAGGACTAAGAGTGCTGAACCTGGAGATAGGAAGACTCCTCTTCCTGAGTTCAGAATTGGCCTTGATACTGACTAATTGTGTGACCCTGGGCCAGTCACTTCATCCTATTTGCCTCAGTTTCCTCATCTGTAAAATGATCTGGAGAAGGAAATGACAAACCATTTCAGTATCTTTACTAAGAAAACCTTAAATAAAGTCATGAAGAATCAAACATAACTGAATAACAATAATTTCCAGTGCCTAGCATATAGTAGGCACCTAATAAATTTAATTTGTTGAATTGAATGAGCTTAGACCAGAGAAGTTAACAGTACAACAGGAATAGCTTTCTTAGTCTTCTCAAGATAAGAGACTTGCCCTAGCATCTATTGCTGGGCACTCTTTTGCAGATCTATGAACTGGTTCACAAAGGTTCACTCATGCAAGGCTGAAGCCCATGGGGGAATCTATATGGGTGTCTTTTTTGTTCTTTTCCATGAGACGTGCTCCAGAGATTTAAGTATATGTATCTGTGTGTGCATTTACATACCCAAAATATTCTGGAGGAGAACTAGTGTGTCACAATTGGTAGAAAGTTAGCCTTTGATTAACAAGACCTGGATTTAAGTCCTTGCTCATTGGTTGTATGTCTCTGGGTAAAAAGTGCTCAAGGCACTTTTGTAGGAGTGTAAGGTTTAGAGAAGGTAGATATCTACTGACAGAGGAAATGCCCTCTGCAGGAATTCCAGGTACCAGTGAAATCATAGGTCTGGTCCAAGGTGTGTGTGTGTGTGTGTGTGTGTGTGTGTGTGTGTGTGTGTGTGTGTGTGTGTGTGAGAGAGAGACAGAGAGAGAGAGAGAGAGAGAGAGAGAGAGAGAGAGAGAGAGAGAGAGAGAGAGAGAGAGAGACCTATAAAGTAATTTTTAATTAAGGAGTATTTCTTCCACATTGACAATGTATTAGAATTCTAAAGACCTTTCAATTTCTTTTCCCAATTAACCATCATGCTTTGATATGCTGATTGATCCATTCTGTGATTTCATAGTTTTGAGTGCTACCTTCAGAGGTGTAGATCATAGAAGTCAAACTCATGGAATGAGTGGGAGCCTAGCCAGATTAAAATGTGATTAGGAAATGTTTGACAAAATTAACAAAAATACAATACAGCATAATGTTAATTTGTTTTCTAAGTCAATATGCTGTTCAGCATTATTCTTTCTATTTGAGTCTGACACATCTGGAGATCACAGTCCATCTATTTACTCCTATTCTTTGTGCTCTTGTCCCATCTTCTAGTAAACCCCCACAAAGGATGTACCCAGTGGCCTGTGGGTAATGGGAACTTCTTCTAGAATGCTTGACAAAAGGAGTAGCAATGGAGTTGTCCCCTCATCATATCTCACTCCAACTGCCTGTTCCATGGGCTTTTCTGATTCTATGTTTTTCTGATATTATTTCTCACACTGCTTCTTCTTTGCAGTTCATCATGGATGGGCTACAGCCTTAAGATTCATCTTGCCCTTGCCTTTGGTTGGCCTAAAGTTTCAGTTCTTCAGAAAGCTAATATTCCATGATCTGTTCCAGACATACTGTATCACTGGAAAGATATTGTGTTCAAAAGACGGACTTTCATTATCGGGGGAGAGACTGGGTCCATTGAAAGCACCAAACAGTTTCCCAAATGCATTCCAGCCAACTTCCTTCTTGGTCAAGTTTGACTCCAGTCGCTCATCCATTCTTGCAGTCTATTCAAGCTATTACAATTTTAAAAGTTGAACTTGTAACTTTTTTGTGAAATTACTATTCCAATCAGAAACTCATGATTTGGAGAAACAAATTTCCACCCCTGAATTTACAAAATAGAGACTATATTGTCCAATAAATAGTAAAAAAAATAACTAAAAACAAAAACTACTCTAGAATATTCTCAACTGTTCTCATGGTACAAGACTCAGGATGCTGTGACCTAAATTGGGGTTTCAGAAATGATGGCCCTGCCCATCTCTGGAATTAACTGTTTTGTATCATGGATCCCTTTGGCAGTCCAATCAACAAGCCTTTAGTAACTGAACAAAAAACCTGTGTTAATCACTGGAGATACAAAGAAAGTTTAGATCAGTTCTTGTCCTCAAAGTGCTCTCTGTTCTAATTATGGAGACATGAAAATAACTATATATCTAAAAGACATATATATGGAGCCCTTTTCAGAGTAATTTTTTAGATGCAGAAAATAAAATACAGGATTACAAAGAACCCAAGTATTTTAAAATAAAAATGGGCTTCCCCCATCCAAGTTAGCAAAACTTCTAAAAATCTATTTACAAATATCGTGGGGATCCAGAGATCTCAGTGTCAGAGCCCCTGGGATAGCCATTTAATATTATTTCCAATATCTATCAGAGATGGATAGTGCATCCCTAGTGCAGACAGTCCATGGGTGACTTATTGTGAGAAGTATATTATAGCATCTTTTACAAAAGTATCCTAAAGAACAGCAGTTTTGAGAATCTCAGATTTTGAACGTTATTTTTTGAGGGGAGGGATGAGTGCTTAACTGTCCTGGGAAAATTTTTCATGGTATGGGTATGAGGGAGAGAGGATTCTTTCTTAACTTTTATTTTCCTATTTCTTTATTCTGTCTCCTTTTTTAGGAACATATTTTTTTGACCTTATTAAATTATGTATAAGACTTTTCTCTGTCTTTCTGTCTCTGTGAATCTCCCTGTAGCATTTCATGAGACTTCACAGGAATCAGGAAATGGATAATGTTGCAGAACTTGGCAAGGTATAAAAGTACCAAGGAGATCCCAGCACGCAAATTTTTACACTAAACAAACACAAAACCAGCTGTGAGAGATTGCCCAGATCACCATTCTGTTACCTCAACTATGTGACTTTGGATAAGTGACTTAACTGCCCAGGGTAACAATTTCATCATCTGTATAACAAGTAGATTGGACCAGATAATCTCCAAGTCCATTCCAGTTCTACGGGCCTGTAATTCTATAATGTGGAAACTGTGATTGCTGAACTGGATGACCACGTGGTGGAGATCCTTGGTAACATACAGATAGTACCTGTGAAGCTCTTCCAACTCTGAGATTATATACCTCCAGTCACTTTCACACGTGCTGGGTTGCGGTTAGTGCAAAAATCAAGTTCTAGGGGATCACAAGCTCAAAAAGATGAGACAATGGCAGGCATGGATATCAGAGTATTTCAGTCAATAAACAATTATAAAATACCCATTAGATACTAGTTACTTGCTAAGTTCTGGGAATACAAAGAAAGGCAAAAAGACAATCTCTTCTCAAGGAATGCAGTCCAATGATCTGAGATGTACCAGAGAAATTAAATTTATTTTTTGCTTGGATGAGCTAAGAGAAAGTTTCAGCAGAGTGAGTAAGTCATATTGAATAAGATTGAAATGTGGGGACATGTGAAGGAAAGAAAGGGAATTCTCTTTTTGAAATTTTGTTAAGTGAAAGAAAAGGAGAGAGTCAAGAAGTTATTCCCAGGGAATGGTAGAATTAAGAGAAGAAAAAAAAAGTGTGTGTGTTATGTGTGTGTGTATATGTTTATATGTATATGTGTGTGTATATATATATATAATAACTAAATCCTTTTTTCTCTTTATTTCTGTCTTGCTATGCACACACACACACACACACACACCACACAAAACAAGGGGTATCTGAAAATGTTTGTGCATAGAAGGGAAGGAGTTGGTGGAGAAAAATTAAAAATGCAAGAGAAGGAATGATTGATGGAATAAGTTTCCTGAGGAGTCAGGAATTGTCATCCAACATTTATTCAATAACATAGGAGGCTCCTGACCAGAGCTCCTGTTCAGAGCCAATGCTATCCATAAGCCACAGGAAGAAGCTAGGAGGCGGCATTAAATCCTCGAGAAATAAGTTGACTGTGATTTATACATATCATAGGTCAGGACATAGCATGTTTGTGGGTAGAGAGGAATGAGTCAGTGTTGAGGGCAAACTGAAAATTCAAATGAGGAATTGGGTCCACATATAAATATTTAAGTTAGAGATATTTTATTTTTCTTTCCTTTTTTATTGCAAAAATGTTTATTTTCCCTCTTTTCTGGTGACAGTTGTGGCCACATATCAGAATAGGTCTAAACAAAAGATTTGTCACCTTAGAATCATTTTTGACTCTTCCCTTTCCCTCATCCTGCCTCTACTCCCCATCCATTCATGTGTCAAGACTTATCAGTTTTTGCCTCTGCCATATCTGTCAAAGCTGACATTTCTTAACTCAGCTTGCTTTTATTCTTGTTCAAGCCCCTTTCAGTTCTCACTAACCTTTGGCCTTTTAATTGTGCTTCCTGCCTCTGGTCTGTTCCTTTGCCAATCTATCCTTCATACAACTCTGTCTGTCTATCTCTGTCTCTCTGGGTGTGTCTGCGTGTTTCTGTCTGTCTGTGTCTGTCTCTCTTTTTTTATCTCTGTCTCTGTCTCTCTTTCTGTGTCTCTCTGTTTCTTTGTCTTTGTCTCTCGTTCTGTGTGTCTCTGTGTATTTCTGTCTGTGTCTGTCTCTCTCTGCCTCTGTTTCTTTGTCTCTGTCTCTCTTTCTGTGTCTCTGTATCTCTTTCTTTGTCTCTGTCTGTCTATCCCTTCCAGTCGCTCACTCTTGCTCTTGCTCTTTTCTTTTTTCTTTGTCCAATGGATAGAGCGTTTAGTTTGGAGTTAAGGAGATCTGAGTTCAAATTTGGCCTCAGAAGCTTATCGTGTGGCTCAGAGCAAGTTATTGATCCTTTCTGCCAGTTTAATCAACAGCAAAATATGAATAATGTCACCTACCTCTTAATGTTAATAAAGGGAATAAAGAAGATAATATTTACAAATCCCTTAGCACAGTACTTGGCACTTAGTAGGTGCTTAATAAATGCTTCTTGCTCCCATTTATCTATATAATCTATTTCTTTGCTGCCACGAATCTATTAAATCATGGCACCTCTGTTTCTGTTGTGTTTCTTCTTTCCAGGTGAATGAACACGCTGAAATGGGAATATCTGGGAGACTTGGGAGACTGGGAGACCCAGCAGAGCCACCCAAGGTGCCAATGACATTGTAGCAGTGATAGCAGGATCTGGTGTTAGTACCAGCTATAGAGCCAGGGACCTGCCAGTCACTTCCTGGAAGGAGCTAGTCTAGTTGAGCAAGGGACAGACTCTGCCATTGCCTGTGTTTGCCATTCCTTGAAATGAATTTGGTGGGGAACTCCCCAAAAGTCATGAAGTGTCCCAATTCATGAGGTACCCTTAGGTTCCACATGGTTTTTACCTGTGGGTTTCATTACCTTTCTACTTTGAGCACACTAACATTGAGTGTATCTCTTCTCAGTAGATATCTATTTGAATTAATAAACTTCAACCAATTGGCTGACATTGGGAAGAAGTCAATTAGCTAATTAATATTGAGAAGAATACTAAACATTTGTAAGGAATAATAGCAGTATAATCCTGAGCGGGGAGTGGTTAGCCACCTTCTGGAGACCCAAGTCGCTAGTACAAATTGGGGTTGGGAGATTGAGCCCAGAGAACTACATTTGTATAAACCTAGACGCGTGTATTATCTCTATCAGCAAGGCTGTAAGATCCTCAAGAACAGGGGTCATTCCACCCTTGTTTTATTTTATTTTGTTTTTGCTGAGGCAATTGGGGTTAAGTGACTCACCCAGGCTCACACAGCTAGGAAGTATTCAGTGTCTGAGGCCACATTTGAGCTCAGGTCTTCTTAACTCTAGGACCTGTGCCCTATCCACTGTGCCATCGTGCTGCCCCATCTTTATTTTTGGGTCCACTTTTCCTGGCACATAGTAGGTGCTAAATAAAAACTTGTTGATTGCTTCTTAACTCATTTTTTATGTCATGGATCCCTTTGGCAGTCTGGTGATTGCCCTGTTAGAATGATGTTTTTAAATGCATAAATTAAAATACAGATTCTTTTATGATATTATCAAATTATTAAAAAGGCCAAACAAGTTTATAGGTCTCTGGTTAAGATCTTGAAAAAGTTGTTTATAGTCAAGAATGATTAGAAAAAATTTCAGGCTCAGACAACTAGTAAGCTTCCTAGGTAATATGTGAATCCAGGCTTTCCTGACTCTGAGGCCTCCTTTTATTCACAATATTGCTGTGTCTTTCAATATTACTGTGCCACAATATTATTTTCACTACTAGTGTATAATGTAGTGTGAGGTCCAGTAGGATCAGCAAGCATTTATCAAGAGCTCTTTATGTGCTGAGTAAACACACCAGTCCTTAGTATGTTCCCTGCCCTTGTTTATTTTTCTTATTTCCCTTAAGATTTTAAACCTTGGGACAGCTGGATAGTATATCTCTGAAGTCAGGAGATCAGAATTCAAATCCAGCCTCAAACATTTAATATTTACTAGTTATATGACGCTGGCAAGTAATTTAACTCCAATTGCCTCCACCAAAATTCTAGATCCTTTCTTCTTTCAAATGATTTTTTTTTTAATTAAAGCTTTTCATTTACAAAGCATATGCATGGGTAATTTTTCCAACATTGACCCTTGCATAACCTTTTGTTGCAAATTTTCCCTTTCTTCCCTCCACTTCCTCCCCTTTCTGGCAGGTAGTCCAATACAGTTAGGTCAATACAGTGTTAGATCCAATATTTGTATACATATTTATACAGTTATCTTATTGCGCAAATGAATTTTCAAACTATTTTATCTAACAATATAAATTTTTTTCTTAGTAATTTGATTGGTATACCGCCAAATCTAAAACAGGATTTATGATAAACACTTTGCAAAGTGCTATATAAGTATTAATTATTATTATTATTAATTTTATGTATATTCCCTCACTTCTGACTGTGAATATCTCTCCAATTATTTGTCTTCCTCCATTTCCATAAAGGGTGTTTTATAATAGCATTGATGTAGATATCGTATGTATCTAATAGTTTAACTATTATATACATGTATTAGATACATGTATTAGATAATGTAACTCCCAGATACTTTTTGTTATATTAAAGATTTCTTTTATTATTGTTTCTTGGTGTTATTGCTGTACAGAGATGCTGGTGATATTAGTGGACTTTTTGGTACATACTCTGTAGAAGCTATTGATTATTTCAGTTAATATCTTCATTAATTCTTCAGGGTGTTATCTGCAAAGAAACAATTTTTTCTTTGATGTTTACATGTTTATTTTATTCTCTTGTCTAGTTATTATAAGTAGTATTTTTAGACCTATGTCAAGTAGTAGTAGGAAGAAAGGGCATCCTTGTTTTACCTCTGTTTGAACTAAGAAAGCATCTAGTGTTCTTCCACTGCAAACAGTGCTAGATCTTTTAAATACATCAAATTTAATTATCTGTGAATTTTGTCTTACTCTCTAAAATTTACTTGTAACCCCAAAATAAATATTTTCAATGCTTTTGTGATCATTTGTGGACATGGGCAAAGCTGTGAACAATTTGAGTCCCCTTAGAACTTTCTCATTGACAGTTGATATTTATTTTTTCCATTTTTATGCTTTCTTGATAGTGACTTGTATGTTGAAGATTCCACTTTTCCCCTCTCCCCCCGTGTAATGCTGAAGGGATGACAAGTTTTTCTAAGCTCAAGAAAGCAGTGATATGTCTTATGGAGAAAATACACATTAAATAAGCTTCATTCCAGCATGAATTATGCTGTTATCTATGAGTTCAATGTTAACAAGGTATCTTTAAACAGAAACACATAAAATATGTTTTTCAACCAATTGATGAAAATATTGCAACTCAAGACTTGCAGGAACTTAATCCTTTGTTTTCCCTTGGATCAATGATTCAGTATTCAATAAGTCAATATTCAGGGTAAGAATTGATTATATATGCTTTTGATTATATTAATGAACGGACTTTCCATGCCTATGTCATGGTCATTATCATCATCATCGTCATCATTTTCATCATCTTCTCCTTGTTCTCCTCCTCCTCTTCCTCCTCCTCCTCCATTATTTTTAAATTTTATTTTCTAATTTTAAAGAAGATATTTATACTTGTAAGGTTGCCTTTTGATTTTCTAATCTTTTTAGGTTTATGCTCATTTCACTGACTATTTTTTAGCTTGTTGATATCGATTTTCAAAAATAGAAATTTTCTTTTGAGAACTGCTTTTGTTGTGTTCTATATATTTTAAGATGATGTGTCTTTGTTGTTATTATCTTTAATAATAACATTACATATTGTTTTTATGATTTGTTCTTTGATCCATTCATTATTTAGGAATTTATTGGTCCATAATAATATCTGTCTTTTGTTATTGCTTTCTTTATTCATTACTTTTTTGCATTATGATTTAAATATTATATACTTATATCTTCTTTTTATGTTTGTGATCTTTTATATTCTAGCAAATGCTTATATAACAAAAGCACTATTTTTAAAAAGATACCATGAAATGCTTGAAAAAAATGAATCCTTTCATAATCCAGTTTTAAAAATTTGAAATTTTGATCAGCTCTAGTTTATTACAAAATTTATAGAACTTCATATTTTATTCTTTATCTTTCTGTTGGGGTTATTCAACTTTGCAAAAAGGATGTTATTGCCTCTATCAATGCTTTTTTGCAACTTATCTAACTTTTCGTTTATAAAATTAGCCACTAGGTCTCTGATAAATATACATTAAATATTATTACTTTGTCTATGTGCTTATAAACATGTTTTTCCTTTTGATTTTATTAATTTTATTCTCATTTCATTTGAGATCATAATTGCAATTCCTATTTTTTTGGATTCCTCTTAGATTTATTTAAGCTGTACACTTTTACTTTGTCTCTATTTCCCTCTTTCTGTGTCCCTACCTGTCATATATTTCAGAATTTAACATAGTGCCTGGAACATAATAGTTCCTTAATAAATATTTAATGACTGGCTGATATAAATGTGGCTACATACATACATACACATAAGCACACACACATATACACATGATTTTTTTTTTCTTGAACCAGATGTGTGATTCCATTGGTAAGGGAAATTTCTGATGAGGAAACTCTGTTTTCATCAATGTAGTTTCAGAACTTCTACAATTTATAACCTTAGACAGTTGTTCTGGGCTTTCAGAGGATTTGAACCCAACATTGGCTTCAACATTGGTTTTTTATTTTTTAACCCAATAATCCTGCTGATAGGTCTTAAATATTTATCTTCTATAAAGCTAATTGCTGATTAAAAGTATCAATTCTGTTTTTAATTATTATTGGAAATTTAATGCATTAATATTTCATTTATTGTTTGTTTTTTAATTTTTTTTCATTACTCCTATGTATGTATATAAATAATTTATTTCCTCCATTTTTTTCAGTTTGGCTCTCTCTCATTTTACTTACACTAACCTGTATCCCATCTCCTGCCGACTCTATGATCTTCCTGATAGTGTTTTATTTTCAACATTTCACCTGTATAAGGGAGAGGGAGAAATTGAAAGTCTTTTGTTAGCATCTATTATTGAGTCATGATAGTCATTTCCTCCCCCCTCCCCTTCCATCTTTACTTCTTAACATTTGAGAAGTCTTCATTTATATTACCTATATAATATAGATTTATTAATGATGGGATTCTAATTCCACCTTGAAATATTTTACATTCATTCTTTTCTTATTTTTTTCCCATTATGTTTTTTATGCGTTAGAATATTTAGTCCTTTAATATTCTCTTTACTTGCTCACAGTTACTCAGAAAATATTTTTTTAAAAAGAAAATTGAAAAAATAATCCAGAAATATTGCCTTTTCTACATTTTTTCCAGTCCTAGTCACATATAAACATTTTATGTCTTAATCTTCCTCTAAATAGTATTATTTTTGATAATAATATTTTTTCATATCAAATTAATTTCTGAATATATTTCCTCTTCTATCCAGTGAGCCATCCCTTATAAGAAAGAGTGAAACCACAAAGCATCTCTTGGCTTTAATTGTTGTTTGAAAATATTTAACTCTTTGTTCTTTCCTTAGTTTGCATCTTGAACATCCTGTTTATGTCTGAATTCTTTTGAAAGAATAACATGGTTGTTTTTCTTTTGCTGAATATCAAATTATTTTCTTTCATGTTAGGCTCAGGTTTCCTTTTTGCATAGGATTTGTGTTGGGAAACCATCATATATTCTTTGCTCTTTTTAATATTATATTTCAACTTTGATTTATTCTCACCATGAAATAACCTCTCCTATTCTGATTAGTTCTTCTTGGAATTTTAAGAATTTTTCTTTTTGTATCTTAAATTTGTCCTTTGATATTATAGTTCTGAAAGTTGACCATACTATTTTTGATGTGCTAAACTTGGGGTTTATTTCTGTTGGTGTTCTGCATATTCTTTTTTATCTGAGCTTTATTGCCTGCTTCTAATATTTCCAAGAAAATTTTCTGTAGGATTTCTTGGGCTGTGATATTCAGGTTTTCTTTAGATGATGGATATCTATCTCTATATCTATACACACATATGCATATAAATTTCTTTCTGGAATATCTACATTCCTTTGATTATTCCTTTGGTCTTATCATCAAGTTCAATATTATTAATATTAACTCATATTCTTCCAATCTTGTTAATTTTTAAAATTGCTTTTTTCCTGTCTCAGAATTTTTCCATCCCATTTTTTTGTTGTTTACTTTTCCCAGAGATTATGGAAAGTATCTTTAGCCCTTGTTTTATCATTTCTGTTCACTGCTTGTACTTGCTGATTCTTTCTTGGGAGCTCTAATTTCTGTGCTTATTTCTTTGATATTTTAGCTTATTTATTTGAATTTTTTAAACTATTCTGGGGACTTGGTGAGTCATTACATTGTATTATTCTGGGAGCCTTGAAGAATTTGTTGTGATATCTACACGGGTGATTTTGAATTAATTTCCTTTGTTGTTTAGTACTTGTCCATTGAAAAGATTCTTTTAAAAATTTGTTTGTTCATTTGCTTCTCAGTCAGCTTTTGTCTGGTTTAATAACTCAAATGATTTTTCTATGATGTCCTCACTAAATGCAAGCCTATCATAATCTTTTGTTTCAGAAATTCCAGTAGATTTCAGTCTCCTTTAGCTCCTTAATACCTATTCAGTCCCTCCTTTAGCTCTTTAATACCTATTTTCTCCTCTATCCCTCCTTCCTTCCTTTCCCTCACTTCCTTCCTTCCTTTCCCTCACTTCCTTCTTTCCTCTCCCTTCCTTCCTTCCTTCCTTCCTTCCTTCCTTCCTTCCTTCCTTCCTTCCTTCCTTCCTTCCTTCCTTCCTTCCTTCCTTCCTTCCTTCCTTCCTTCCTTCCTTCCTTCTGAGCTCATCTACTTTTAACCTGGGCTGGTTTAGATATTGTGGTGACCTCCCTACTCCCATAAGCTCCAGGCATAGTATGAGATTTAATGTTTATACCCAATGACATCAGCCCTATTGAAGTTCAGAATTCTTGAACTCAAGTCATCTATACATCCATTCACCTGAATTGCCACTATACCTGTCCCTACCTATTCTCTGTTTCCTCAGATATCCATCATGGTACCAGGTCTTTGCCTTTCAAAAGATAATAACATTTTGGGATCCTACTTTAGGAAGTCTCTTCATGTCCACTCTAGTAAGTTCTTAATCTTCATTTTGACCAGTCTTAGCTATGGAATTTTTTCATTTTCTAGGCTTCTTTTTGCTCCCAGGTCTGGTCACACAAAAGGATCAAGGAAGAGTTCCTTGTGACACTGGTGTGTGTGTGTGTGTGTGTGTGTGTGTGTGTGTGTGTGTGTGTGTGTGTGAATACTCCTCAAAGACTAGGCACTTGTGACTAGGTCTTTTTCTTTAAATTTCTCATGACTTCAAATAGCTTCCTCTTTCTTCTGGTGATATGATAATTATTTTTCATCAATGTCGAATATCTCTGTTCTCCACCTTCCTCTAATATTTTTTGCCTTCCAAATTTCATTCTTTCTACTGGTATCCCCCTTTCTTCTTCAGACCTTTTGGGGCTAATTGGATTCATAGATTTTAAATTGGCCACAGTAGCAGGGGTCTGTGATGCTGCTCTGGTTTTAACTTCAATAGTTTGGTACCAAAAGTTGTGTCAGATTCAAAAGCTTCTTGGTCAGTAAGAAATAATACCAGGAGATATTTACTGGTGAGTTGGGTCTTCAGTGCTGTTTTATCCAGTAAGATTTACTGCAGATTTGTCTACATCTCCTCTTCTTGTCATACCTAAGTTTCCTGTCCTTGTGGTCTTAATCTTAGGGAGCTCTCCCTCATATGCTTCTCACTCAGTTATCTTTCTAAGATCCCAGTCAATGGTGCCTTATAGTCTGTGACCCTTTAATTAGCAGTGATTGTAATTGCTATGTGACCTTTCAACCTTCACTGTTACTTAGTTTTGAAACAAAGCTTTTTGCCAAAAGGGATAGGCATTTAAAATCCTATATGGGTTTTCTCTGTGATTATACTAGTGTATCCAACTGAATCAATCCTGATTGAAATGAATGTCAGCAGTTAGTAGAGCAAGGTTTAGGGACTAAATGAAAATGTGAGTTAGCAATCGATCACCCCTTTCTCTCTGACTGCATTTGGAATGACTGCAAACAAAGGAGGAGGATGGGAGGGAGTCCTAGATGCTGGGAAGCAAGAAATGGCCAACTAACTGGGCATTTGATTAGGCCTTTGTCTTTTATCTCTTTCACTAGGAAGGAAATAACACCCAGTGGCCAAGTTTGAATCCTTCCAAATATCACAGCGTGCAAAAGTTTGTGCTATTTTTTGCATGCAAGAAACAAAAGGGTGGGGGTATGCTTCATGTGCTCTTTCTACAGAACCAGTAAAGCTAAGGACTGCTTTCAGAAATGGTTTAAAATAGGATGTTTTGACATAAAGCTTCAGATGGGTTATCTTTGAAAATGTTTCAGTGATTACCAAATAAGATGCTGTCCAGGATTTGACCTATGGATCCTCAATTAACAGAGGCAAAAGACTAAAAACATGATTTATGTATTTATGTGAATATATGTGAGGAGAGAAAAGCAAGTCGCGTTCTTGTTAGACAGACATTGTCAGCCTGAGTCTTTTGTTCTTCAAAAATAAATGAAACTAGGGCTGAGATTTTATGGCCACAGAATGTTCCTGAGATTTAAGCATATTCCCTGAATATCCAAGGGAAGGGCTGATTATACTTGGTCATCTACATAGACTCTATTAGTTTTATCCATTTGTCATTCTTTTTTTCTTTTTTTTTTTTTGTCTCCCCAGTTGTTTTAGTCGTTATATATGATAAATGTCTTTTCGATATTCAACTTTTAGTAAAAGTGGTTTTTTAAGGGAGAGGTGATCTTTCTAAAGTACATTTTTGATCATTTTATCCCTCTAATCAATAAACTACAATAGCTCCCTATTACCTACAGGATAGTGTTCCATTTGGTCCATTAAATACCTTCATAATCCAATGCCTTCCTAACTTGCCAGTCTTATGCTTTATTTCCCTCCATATAGTCCATGATATACTTAAACTAACCTACTTACTATTGCTCCTTATCCATAAAACTCCATTTCTTGGTTCCGTGTCCTGGCATTTTCTATCCCTCCTATCTAGAATGCACTTTTTCTTTATCTAGGTTCTTGGTTTCATTGACTTCCTTCAAAGCTCAGTTTACTAAATCTCCCACATTGCTAGGACTTTCCCTTTGGAGATTTACTTTTACTTTTACAATATATAGTATTTTATGTATGTATATGTTGCATCTATAATTTATATTCATAATAGATGAAAATATGTTAATATAACAAATATATTTAATATACGAATATGTAATATTACTTCTAGTTCTACAATATATAGTATCTTATGTGTGTATATGTTGCAAATATAGTTTATATTTATAATAGATGAAAATATTTTAACAAAAGCAATATATATAACACAAATACGTAATACATAAAACCACATAATTATAATTGTATACAACTATATGTGTGTATGCAAATATGTGTGTGTTCATTTATTTATTTGCATGTTGTCTTTCCCCATTACACTGTGAACTCCTTGAAGGTAGAGATCTTGCTTGCTAACTTTCTTGTATCCCCAGCACTTAACATCATGTCTGGCACTTAGTAGGCACTTAATAAATGCTTATAGGCTGATCGACTTTTCACCTTTGTATTTTTAATTGTTAATATCCCAGCATTCTTCTTTCAAGCATATACTTCAATTGAATTCAGAAGACTCTTAATAAATACCTATCATAATCCAGGCAACAGGTATATAGATAATGTCAAAATAGACCTGTAGTGTCATTGCTAATATGACACATAGATCCTAATCCTCTGTTCTTGCAAATGCTTTTTGAATCTTCCATGACCTTCCATAATTTTGTTATAGAGGGTCCACCCAATATTCTAAGTATCTTCCTTGATTTTTCTTCACATCATGATGATATCAGTGGAACAGTGTTCAGTGATTAGGTCTTACTCTTACCAAATGGTGAGTTTAAATCCTATTTTTTCTATTTATCCCATTGGAGAAGGAAATGGAAAAACCACTTCAGATCTTTGCCAATGAGAGCATACCCCATGGAGAATATTGTCATGATATGATCCATGGAGTCATGAGGAGTTAGACATAATTGAATGATTGAACAACTCCTCCTCTCTCTGCCATCTGATATGAATCACTGAAACTCTGCATTTTACTTTCCTCATCTCTACAATAAAGGGTTTGGAAGGTAAGGGAATAAGCATTTTCCTGTGCACCTACTATGTGGCAGGCCAAAGCTTTACAATTATTAGCTCATTTGATTCTCAAACCCCCTTGCAAGGTGGATTTTTTTTTTGTTATCTCAAATTTATAGTTGATGAAACTGAGATAAACAGAGGTTAAGGACCTTGCCCAAGGTTGTTCAGCTAAAAAGTTTTTGGGACTGGATTTATCAGGAAGACTCCAGGCCCAGTGTTCTAACCACTGCATGTCCTAACTTCCCAGGCTGGATTTTACACACATACACACACACACACACACACACACACACACACACACACATATACACACACACACATATACACACACACACACACGCACATATATATAAATTCCTTTCTGCTGCAGGTTCTATGACCAGCCTATCTTCTTTTCTAATAAAACATATCCTTTGCCGTGGTTCTCTATAGCCTCTAATTTGTGTGTGTCCACCATTATCAATGGAGTGATATTCCATTCTAGGTTTTGGAGACTCAAGCTTAGCAGGACTTACAGCTAACCGCAACAGCAGAAAGCTTATAGAGTTCCCAGCTTTCTCTTTGTAAAAGATCCTCGTGTGACCCAGATAAAAAGATGAGTGACTCACTAAGATCCCATTTTATACTCCAATCCAGGTGAATGTCAGACTCTGAATGTTCACATACACTTTCAGAAGTTTACTACATTACACTCTCCATTGCTCACAATCTTGCTAAATTGGATTGACTTTTTCATTTTTATAGGGGAAAAATCAATAATCACTGGCTACATCAAAGGACTTACCACTTGGTAATGCCTTAAAATAATTCTGAAATGTATTTATTTACATCTTAAAGATGATTTTTCGCTAAACTGTTCAAAGTCTCGTTTCCACGGTTGCAATTAAATGGCTTTTTTAGGATGATGTTTCATTTGGCTGTACTGTGTTTATAATCAGTTGCATGCTGTACATCTTTCCCAGCTTTTTGTACCCATGAATTATTCAGAACGATTCTCTCTTAAACTCAGGGTGAATGATTGGGATTCTATTTTCCAAAGAGCTGGGCAGGCTTAGCAGAAAGAACAAGGTACATATGATTCATCAAGTTGTCTGTAATTAATATACAATTTTATCAAGATCTTACCTGAATCAACTTCAGTCATTGTTCCTGATGTTTGACAATAACTTGAAATTTTAGGTGTCCAGATTCTCATGAGACCTAAAGGTCTCTTTGTACTGAACAGGTTTTTTGTTTGTTTTTTGAAATATTTCCATATGAGTTTTGACAAAGTGAATTTCAACTAAGCACTACTGCTTTGAAGTGTAGATAGATCTGTTTAAATAAAGGACAGAGTTGTGTTTAACCAGAGTAGGAGAAAAACACAATTTCAGAGAGCCCAGGTTCCCATTGTTCTTTCTTAAACAGTTGTGTCTCAGACAGGGTGAATGGAATCATATTGAGAGGGTGATGACATTATGGGTAGTTCTTCAGCAACACAGAAATAGCAGAGGTTACATTGAGTTAGGAAGAATATTTAATTAAAATACGGATGATATAGTAGGATGAATCCTTCTCTTGTTGCTATTACAAGTTGTGTGACAAGAGAGCTATTTTCCTTTCTTTATCAAGTGATGATGTACTTTGTGCTACTTGCCCTGGGAGTGTTTTGTGATACTTGCTATTCATAAAAAGTCCTAATTATAGCTTTGCCTTAGCAGTTATTGGATGTTAGATTTCCTTTCTTGGCAACCTGGTTAGGACAGTGTGTGTGTGTGTGTGTGTGTGTGTGTGTGTGTGTGTGTGTGTGTGTGTGTGTGTGTGTGTTCCCTTCTTTCTAGGTGATGAGGGGCTGACCTGAGTGCTTCCTCTGATATATATGTTGTTTTGGAAGTGTTCCTTGCTCTCCCAATTTACTTCCTACCCATCTCAAGCTCAGAAAAATCATGAATTCTCTGGACCTTATTTTCCTCATCTGTAAAATGGGGATAATAATACCAGTGGTAGAATAAAATGAAAATAATGTTCACAAATAAATAAATGAAGAATAATGCAGGATATATACAAATCATGGTCTCCCTACTCACTTCGACTTCTTGGAACCCCTATTCCTTTCTTTTTTATTAATATTATAATTATAAATTTTTTGACAGTACATATGCATGAGTAATTTTTTAATAACATTATCCCTTGTATTCATTTTCCCAAATTTTCCCCTCCCTCCCTCTTCTCCCTCCCCTAGATGACAGGCAATCCCATACATATTAAATGTGTTACAGTATAACCTAGATACAATATATTCATGTAAATCCCATTTTCTTGTTGCACGTTAATTATTGGATTCCGAAGGTATAAGTTACCTGGGTAGAAAGACAGTAGTGCTAACAATTTACATTCACTTCCCAGTGTTCCTTCTCTGGGTGTAGCTGTTTCTGTCCATCATTGATCAGCTGGAAGTGAGTTGGATCTTCTTTATGTTGAAGATTTCCACTTCCATCAGAATCCATCTTTATACAGTATTGTTGTTGAAGTGTATAGTGATCTTCTGGTTCTGCTCATTTCACTCAGCATCAGTTGATGTAAGTCTCTTCAAGCCTCTCTGTATTCCTCCTGTTGGTCATTTCTTACAGAGCAATAATATTCCATAACCTTCATATACCATAATTTACCTAACCTTTCTCCAATTGATGGACATCCATTCACTTTCCAGTTTCTAGCCACTATGAAAAGAGCTGCCACAAACATTTTGGCACATACAGGTCCCTTTCTCATCTTTAGTATTTCTTTGGAACCCCTATTCCTTCAAGGGTTTGTTCAAGTATCATCCCCTTTAAGAGTCCTTTCCTAATTTTCCTAAAGTATCTAGTTGCTAGTGACCACCTCACTCACCCCCATTTCCATCACTATTTTTTGTACATATCCTATATTTATCTCTGTCTATGTTGTGTCCTATGATAAAATGTAAGATCCTTTAGGGCAGAGACTACTTCACTTCTGTGTTTGGAATCAGAGTGACTGGCACTTAGTAGCTAGCTAAGTGTTTGTTGATGGTTTAATATGTTTTACAAATCATGAAGTACTATATGACTACCAGCAATTATGATTAGCATAATTATTCATAAAGTGGTAGATAATGACACCTAAAGACTCTCATGGCATACTGGGTAAGTGGTTGACCTTATAGTTGGGGAGCCCCAGGTTCAAGACCTGTCTCTGGGACCTGCTAGCTCTGTGACTATGAGAAAATCATGTGCCCTCCTAGGGCCTCAGGAAACTTTCTAATGATAGAGTATGAGCTTCTTTCCTTGCATAGCACATAGTCAGCATTTAATATATGCTTGTTACAGACAAATTACTTAACTGGATGAATGAGACAGTTTCCATACAGGGAATCAAATACATCATACATCAAATCCTGATGAAATCACAGATCTAGATAGGACAAGTATAAAACTAAGTATAAGCAAAACCAAGCAAAAACAATATAATCTTGTACTATGAACATAATGTTATGAGAACTATTTGTAAATTTCATCATCATCATCATCATCATCATCATCATCATCATCATCATCATCATCATCATTGACATTCATCCAATGCTTTACATGCCTTTTCTCTTTTAAGTCTCACTACAATTCCTGTGAATTAGATGCTATTTCCCTTTTTAATAATGACACTATCTGAGTCTAAGGCTCTTGTCCATGGTTCTGAATGTGAATGTGAACTATTACTATTGACTACCTAATGGCCCCTTCTGCTCTTATAGTAATGTGAGTCAATGATCCTTAGTCAGGGACTCCAGGTGGTTTTCCAAGCTTGGGCCCAGGTTTATGCTAACCAGTTTAACAGACACAACAAAGGCAGAAGTAGTAGCAAGGTCATATACCTATGGGTCATGTGTTAGCAGCCTTGGGATCAAGATAAAGAAATGCTTGAAACCTAAAAAGAAATCCCCACCAAGGGCTTCCATCAGACTTTACCTTCACCCTCAGCCACAGCCAGAAAGACAAAAGTTTAATTTGGCCATTTTTTTTGGTGAAGGGGAGTAGTAATGTTCAGCAAATGGCTTCATTCTTTTTTTCAGTACAGCATGATCATTAGTTCTCACTTGAAAAGGTGAAAAGGGGAAGCTTTCAGAGAGTTCAATTAGATTTTTAGTTTACTCTTTGAAGTTCACGAAATAAACTATCATATTATTTGAAAAATCAAATTGTTTTCTTCCTTGCCAGGACATATCCCTTCACGTTACTATAGCCAGTATTTCTAATATTATGTAGAGTAGTAATGATGGTAATGAGCATCTTTGTTTTACCCCTAATATTATTGAAAATGACTTTTCCAGCTTCTTTCCATTATAAATGATGCTGACTCTTGGTTTTAGATAAATACTACTTAGATTTTAGGAAATATTTGTTTAATTTTATGCCTTCTAGTGTTTTTTTAAAAATAGGAATAGGTATTAAGTTTTAATCAAAGTTTTTTTCTGAATCTATTGATATAATTTTGTTCTCACCATTAATAATGTTCTGTTTATGTTCTATTTTCTAATATTGAACCAACCTTGCATTACTAGTATAAATCCAATGTGGTCATAGTGTATAATTTTTGTGATATGTTACTGAATTCTCCTTGCTGATATTTTATTTAAAATCTTTGCATAAACATTTATTAGGGATATTGGTCCACAGTTTTCTTTCTCTGTTTTGATAAGGGTTAGTGACTTAGGATCAGCAAATTTCATTATAGTTAATATCTCATTTGATCCTCACAACAAAAGGTATGACAGGTGCTGTTATTATTTCCATTTTCTAGATGATAAAATTAAGCATTAGAATGATCACACAGATGGTAAGTGTTAAGGGTGTAATAGAGCTCAAATCTTTCTTATTCCAAGTCAATACTTCTCTCTGAGGCACTTGTTTTGGAGAATTACACAGATAATGACTAGATCCACGCCTTTTCCAGAAGCAAAGACAAGGTTTGATTACTTTGTTCAAAGTAAGAGGTAGGAATTGGAAGCATGAGGCACAGGACTGATGGCAAAAGGGTCAGATAGTTTTGTGAAGCTTATTATGATGTAGGGCTGGCTCCACAGATTGGGTAGGGGAATAGGCATTCACTCATGGATCAAAATAATTCAGACTCTGGTGGGAGTTCCAAAGATTCATGGATTGACTTCCCCAGGCACTGGGGGATGGTTTTTGGAGAACCAGTTCAGAGAAGGATTCCTGCAGTAGGAAATATGGCAGAATGGCTGAAAGCGTCCCATAAGATTGCATCAGGAATCAGGGCTCACAAAGCCTTCTGGGACTCAAAGCATTTTACAAGGAAATCTGAATGGGAACCTAACAAAGACATTTAGGAAATCAAAAGACCACTAGGACAAAGACATTTGCACAGTCAGTAACAAAATCATGTTTATGGTGACGGGTTTTTTCTCTAGTTCCTTTGTAGCATTTGTAAAAGAAATCATTAATCTGGCAGAACCATGTAGTTCGTCCTCATTAGGTGGGAAGAAGATTTATTTATTTATTCTGAAAAGCTGTAATTTGTTAGTCGAAAGGCCAGTTTAAAATTTCAGCAAGTGTTGATAGAGCATTGTTGGCTTGACAGCCAAAGTAACCATAAGTTACACTTAACAAATGCTTTTGCTGGAGCTGCCCAGCTCTCCAAGGACCTCCCTACTTTGAGGGCTGAGTCAATGGCTAATCTCAGCAAATTCAAAGCCCCTTGCAATCAGACAGCATCTGGGGCTTTTTCAGAGTTCTGTCTTCATATTCATGAGTGATGCTGCTTTAAAATACATTTTTATTGTTAGTTTTTTTTATTGTTATTGCTTTCTTCCATTCAGAAAGTGCTAGCTTTGAAACTGGAATTAGGAAGATTCAAGTTCAAATGGGGTCTCAGACATTTACTAGCTGTGTGTTGTTGGTCAACTCATTTTGCAATGTCTGCCTCAGTTTCTCTAGTTGTAAAATAAATATATTTCACACCTACTTCCCAAAGTGATCAAATGAGATAATGTTTGTAAAGTGCTCTGCCAGCCTTAAAATATTCTATAAATACTAGTTAGCTGTTATAATGATGATATAAATAGCCTGCACATTTGCATAGTGCTTTAAGTTTGGTAGAGCACTTTATGTGTGCTACCTTATTTGGTTCTTCCGATAACTTTGTGATTTGGATGCTACAAGGATGCCCATTGTGCAGCTGAGAAAAATGAGGTTGAGAGACTAGGATGAATGCTAGAGAGGGTCTTTTTACCCTGCTCTTCCTCTCACTTCAGAGACAGCACAGATATACTTAGACTACCTTCAGTTGACCATGGTGACACTTTTAATGGTTGCTGGGCCAGATTCCAAGGGATATCTTAAAGGAGAGCAACCCCTTCCCTTCTGGCTTTCTTCTTCTTTCTGAAGATTTTTCCCCCACTATGTTCTCATAAGCACATGGCTCCTAGCTAAGTCTTAATCTAGAATGGGATTGCCTTCTGAGATTGTGTTTTTTTCTTTTGGAGTTTATCCTTGTCAAGACTTTATCTTGAGTAATTCTTAGACATCGGTTTCTCCAAGTCCTCTCTACACCAAACCCATGGAGGGATTCCTTTGCTTCTTTTATAATTCATAGATAACAGTATCATACTTGGGCTATCTATCTGCTCCCCACCTACTTTTGATAATAAGAGTGATCCATCTCATTTTCTATTGTTAATTTCTGTAATGATGCTTCCTGTGCTACTTCTTGCCTCTAGATTATTGTTGGTGACATGTTGCAGCCTACTGATGGTCATCAGGGATGTTTCCATAATCCTTTGGGTCTCTTGTGGCCACAATTCCTTTGAGATCCTGGTGTTCCATGAGTCACAGCTGGACAGCATCCCTAGAAGCATCTTGCCTTTCTCATCAAGGAGTCATTTGAGATTGTTCAAAGCATGGTGCCATTTTTTAAATGTAATCCAGTCTGCAAAGCCCTCTTAGTTAATTCTGGGCTTCATTCATTAACCATTTGCAGCTCCCGTCCAACTGACAGCTACTAACAGATCCCTTAGTTCAGTGCAGATCTATAATTTCATTGGTTTGGAACCACGGTAGAAATGCCATTTAACAATGATTTTAGCCCTTTTGTACCTTATCTCAGAGAGCTTCTGGGGCCCCCACTGAAGTGTGGCCACATATTTATTATCATTAGGACCTAGATTTGAATCTCACTTTTTTTACTCCAGTGTTGGTCTCCTCTCTCTACTATATCATGCTACCTCTCATAGATGAATATATTTGAAATGGGGAAAAAAAGATTAAGCTTTGCAAATAGTTTAAAAAAACAAACCCATTGTAAAAGGAGCAACCACTTCCCAATGAAGCAAAGTACCAGTTCATTTTAATTTTTTTACTTCAATTCTCTTTGTCCTGTAGATTTTAATTCTGCCTAATTTATTTCAGGGCCTATGCCAGTGAAAGCATCCAGTTTATTTCAATTCCTCATCAGAAAAGGAGAAGGGCCGGGGAGATTGCCTTTTGTTTATTGGAGAAATATGTCTACGGCTGTAATTATTTTATGATGGCCATGCTGATTCCCTTTTTCTACTATCTTGAAAGTTTTTCACAAAATCACCTCATTTTAGAAGTAGAAGAGACCTCAGGGCCATTGAATGCAACCCAAACCTGAAAGGAGTCTCTCCTTTAACATACTTGCCTTGTGATTATCCAATCTCTGCTTGTAAAGAGCACCCATAATATCCCTAGACAACTCAAGTGACTTGTGAACAGCTCTCCTTGGCAAGAAGGTCTTCCTGGTATCAAACTTAAATGGGTCTTTTCGTAATTTCTACTAATTACATCTGGTTCTCCCTTCTGGGGTTAGACAACATACATTTCATCTCTTTAAAATAAGAGCCTATTAATGATTTAAGACTTCTATCATGTCCCTCTGACTCTTATCTTCTACAGTCTAAATATTCTCATGTCCTTCAACCTGTACTTAGATAGTTTGGGCTTAAGTCTCTTTTCTTTCTCAAACTTTCACCTGTAGAAAATTTCCTTCTCTTTTCTGTTTTGGTCTTTGTGGGAGATTTTAGAATGATCAAACCTAATCCCATAAAGCTCTACAGTATTTATACTTGAGAGCTTTGAAGGCAATGGATAACATCTATTCAACAAAGCCCTTCCCTACAGGGCCTTCCTTGCTACATGGAGGACCTTGCAACTGCTGAGAATAATGAGCCATCATTAGAATGGGGTTCTAAGTTTTTCACTCACTTTTCAGAGAATATTGTATTTTCAAAGGTCTATTGTGTCTTATAGTTGTGGGTACGGAGCAGGAATCTTTTTTTCTTGGGCTGATTCTGTAGCACAGCCGTCACAATGCACAATTCCCATTTGTCCCAAACTCTTGGGTATCTGAGTGATCATTTAAATGCTTTGGAATAGGCCCAGACCAGGCTGGTGGCTCAGAGGGGGATCACTTTCAAAGGCTCTGTGTCTTTCTCCAAATTGCTGAATGGGTCTGGTCATGGTATGCTATGTATAATTCTTCTGAGAGAAATTGGGACCAGTTGAACAGAAAATGCTCCTGAGTTCCAGATGTCTCTGAGAGAATTGAACATTTAAAATATAAATGTTTTTCAGCCATTTTAGCTATGGTTGACTCTTCCTGACCCCATCTGGGGTTTTCTTGGTAAAGATACTGGAGTGGTTTGACATTTCCTTCTCTTGTTTTATAGATGAAGGAACAGGCACATAGAGGTTAAATCACAGCTAGTGAGGGTCTGAGTCTGGATTTGAACTCAAGTCTTCCTGACTCCTGGCCTTTTACCTTATCACCTGTGTCATCTAGCTGCCAATGTTCTACCCTTTATTTAACTCATCTATTAAACTGAAACCCTACAATAAAGTTCTACCCTTGACTTTCATTAGTTAGTTAAATCTTACATTATTTTTGTTTAAGTCAGAAGTTATGGAAATGAACCTAGCAAGTGAGATACCAAGATATGTGTTCAGGTCTCAGTTTGGCCATAGGAGGGATAATGACAAATCACACAAGGAACCCCAAGATCTGAGTTTGAAGGGACTTCAGAGATTACTTAATCCAACACATTCCTTTCTGTAGTACACCCAACAAATGCCCATCCCTTCAGTATTTGGATGGGCACTTTTTCCTTCCCAAGGCAGCCCTTTTGGTTAGCTCCAATTATTAGGAAGAACTTTCCTATCTCAGGCCAACATTATCTTCTTTGGGACTTCTCCCCATCTCTCCTAAGTCTATCCTCTGGGGCCAACAGTATCGTCCATATGATAATTCTTCAAATGCTTGACAAATGATACATTTAAGTGGCAGCCATTGAGCTAAGTACCATGATACAAAGAATATAAACAAAAGAAAGAAACCATAACCCTCAAGAAGCTTATATTCTTTTAAAATTTTTAAATAATGTTTTATTTTTCCTAAAACATGCAAAGGTACTTTCCAACATTCACCTTTGCAAAACCTTGTGTCCCAAATTTTTCTCTCTTCTCCCCACTCCCCCTCCCCAAGACAGCAAACAATCTGATATAGGTTAAACATGTGCAATTCTTCTAAGCACATTTACATATTTGTCAAGTGGAAAAACCATGAGAAAAAAATAAGCAAATAAAACAAAATGTGAAAATACTCTGCTTTGACCCACATTCAGTTTTCTTGGTTCTCTCTTTGGATGTGGGGGTATCTTCCATCTCAAGTCTATTGGAATTGCCTTGAATCATCTCATTGTTGAAAAGAGCCAAGTCCATCACAGTTGATCATCACATCATCTTGTTGCTGTTTACAATGTTCTCTTGGTTCTGCTCACTTCATTTAGCATCAGTTCGTGTAAGTCTTTCCAAGCTTTTCTGAAATCAGCCTACTTGTCATTTAGTATGGAACAATAATATAGGGAGCTTACATTCTTTTACTTAAAGATAGCTCTCAAACTCATTCAAAATCTTTTCTTCTCCAGTAGAAGCATCCCCATTTCCTTCAAGGAATTGATCCTTCTAGGGAGGGAGTCCTTAATCTTTTGTTGGATCATGGATATTTCAGCAGCTTCAGGCTGGAGAAGATGTCAAGGGGGTCGTTGCCATTGGGAAAGGGCTCAGAATGACCTGTTGAAGGATTTTGGTTGTCCAAAGGAGGAAACTAAGTCCCAATGAAGTGAAGTCACATAGGTAGGAAGAAAAATCAGAATTCAAACTCAGGTCTTCTGACTTGAAGACAATTTTTTTTTTTAGCTGAGGCAATTGGGGTTAAGCCAGGAAGTGTTAAGTGTCTGAGGCTAGATTTGAACTTGGGTCCTCCTGACTTCAGGGCTGGTACTCAATCCATTGCACCACCTAGCTGCCTCTTGAAGACAATTTTTTAAAAATGCTCTTTAAGCATGAGAAGAAAGTGTGAGATGGTATTCCTTGGAGAATACTTAGTTCTCCTAGAATGCTTGACAAGATTATCAGAGCGTTTGAGCCTTCCTGAGCAATGCCATTTGGATGTACTTCCCCTGCTCTTGAAAAATGTTATTCCTATCAACTTCTATGCAAGACTTTTGTCTCTCTAGCAGTATCACCCATTGCCCATTTCTTACGTCCATTGAATGGAAAGACCTAAGAGAGATTATTTTTAAATTTATCATGGCTCTTAATATAGTTGCTCAATTATTAAACAAAAACATCCCTCCTTTTAAAACATGTTTCCACATTGCATTATTTTCTGCTAAACTCATTTTACCCACATTTCCCCTGGCCTGAGCTCAATATGCTGCACATTAAGTCCAATGCCTGAATGATTCATTGCAATCCAAAATGCATTATTTTTTTGTTTTTCATAGTTTAACTTTGACTGTAAACTTGGAGTCCTAGCATCCTGAAAATTAATTGCAAAAACAATGACATGTTTGAAGATGTAAACAAAGCTTGCTTACCCTTAGTAAAAAGATCCTTGGTCCTTGAGTAGAGTCTCCCCTGGCCTGGCTTGTCTCAGATGGCACTGTTTTTGATCTCATGTATAGGAAAAACAAGAAGAATTAGTGTTGAAGACCCAACCAGATGGAATGACAGCTAGCAAACTGATGACCGTGCCTAATGAAAAACAATCATTTCAGGTGTGCAGCTAATGGAAAATGGAGTCCCTCTTTTCTCATTTAGCCCTAATTTTCATTTCTCTCAAATATCTCCTCCCTCTCTATCCTCATGTCTCTTCTTTGAAACTTCTTTCATAATTGTAATCTGGGTACAGTGAAAATAGTCCTGAATTTGGAACCCGATGTGCTGGATTTTAATTTTGGTTGTGCCTGGAGACAATGAGATGGCACAGTGGACTCTAGAGTAAGGAAGATCTGAGCCCAAGTTCAGGCTCAGATGCTTAACTAGCTGGGTGACCTTAACTCTTTCTGCCTCAGTTTCCTCAATTGTAAAATGGAGATAATAATAGCACCCAGTTCCCATGGTTATTATAAGAATCAAATGAGATAATATTTATAAAATACTTAGTATAGTGTCTAGATGCAGTTTTTAAACTTTTTAAATTGGGGGCCAGTTCACTGTGCCTCAGTGAACAGTTATAGAGCTGTACTATAGTAAAAACACTCTTTCTATGCCCCTCAGCCCATTTACCATAACCTGGCGGGCCACATAAACATCCTCAGTGGGCCGCATCTGGCCTGTGGGCCATAGTTTGAGAACCCCTGGTAGAAGGCTCCTAATAAATGCTTCATCCTTCCATTTTTTCTTCCTTCTACTTAACTATATTGGGATGAGTCTGAGTGATCTTAGGGGGATCTCCTTTCCCTCTCTCTGAACCTCATTTTCCTCTCTTAGACAACTGAGAGGTTGGGTCCAATACCACTATGATTCTTTCTTCCTCTGGAACTATATTGAATTGAATCCTCCCTGTTTGTGACTCTTTTTTTTTAATAATTGCTTTTTATTTTCAAGATATATGCAAAGAGAGTTTTCACCCCTGCAAAACCTTGTGTTCTTATTTTTCTCTCTCTTTCCCCCATTCTCCCTAGACAGCAAGCAATCCACTATATGTTAAACATGTACAATTTTACTATATATTTCCACATTTATCATGCTACACAATATAAATCAGATCAAAAAGTAAAAAAACATAAGAAAAAAACAAGCAAACAATAGCAACAAAAAAGTGAAAATACTATGTTGTGATCCACATTCTGTGACTTGATTTCTTGACCTTAATACTTGTAAAGATCAAATAAGCAAACCACAGATTCCTTTATGAAGGCTAGCTATCCCTCAAAAGTACATTTGCCATTTTTAGGTTCATAAAAGATAATTCCTTATTGCATTGCTTTTTGAAGGTGAGAATCCTGTCTTTTTCAACTTTGCATCTTCATATGATATTATAGGATTTCGCATACAAAAAGCATTTAATAAGTACTGAATGGACTTTAATGGATTTTAGTAATAGAAATGGCCTTGGAGGCTACTGACTAGCAACCACATTTTAAAACGAAATGATTGAGGCCCTGAAAAGTGATTCTGCCTTTCCCAAAGTTACTGTTTAGTAAGTAGGAAAGCCAGAATTTGCAAACAGTTCTCTGAACCAAGAGTCAATGAACGTTTTCTTTTACCATTTTCTCCTGTTATTCCTCCCATTAGTGCCTTTATTATTGTTGTTGTTGTTATTGTGAGTGTTGTTATTTTTGGAAAATACTGTTAGAGTTGGAAAGTCATTGGCAGTTATTCCTTCCAATCCTCAATTTTACAGATAAGGAAACTGAGGTTCAGGCTCACACAGTAATGAGACCATTCAGAATTTGGTCCCAGATCTTTAACTCCACATCCAGAACACTTTCTATACCTAGAATTAAGCAGTCTAGAACTTAGAAGTAAGCAAATTAGAAAATACCCATGTAGAAATGCATTTCCTTCCCCTTCTTTCAAGTTCAATAGTTAAAAGATCATCATATTTTTAAGGACTATACTATCCTAAGTGTTTAAAGAGCAAAGAAAAAAGAGTAACTAAAAACTGATGTTTTTCCTTTTTTATTTTGGCTCCTCCTTTAATTAAAAAAAAAGGGATTGTGTGTAATCAGGTGGATATTTTCCTATCTCTTCATTTCCATCACATCTTCCCTTCAAGCTTGATTAGCTTATATTTTAATTTCCTACATTGTCTGAGTCCAAAAATCCACCCACAGCTCTAACCCAAAGGCCTTGTGTGAGTAGCTTTGTCTCTACTTCCCATTCTCTCCCACCCCCATTCTCCAGAGTCAGGGAAGCAGAGATCTGAGTCTGTATGAACCCTGCCATTAACAAACACACTAATGTGCTAAGTTTGAGGAAAAAATGAACTTAACATAGACAGTAATTATCTCTCTTGATTCCTTAAGTGGCAGGGCTAACACCCAGTTTCTAGGCAAAGAAGAAAACCATTCTTTCTTACACCATCCCTTTAGAAGTATAGTCACATTTTCTGTAAAGGCAAATAACTGAAAGCATTCTTGAATGCGTCTCCATAATCCTTCACTGTTTTTAGTTGGCTTTTCTGCAATTTTCCTCACTGAGTTTTATTCATCAAGGTAAGGAGTTAGCTTTGGGACTCTTTTGTGAGACCAGAGAATCATGCTTAAAGAGACTAACATACTTCCTCCAAAATGTTGGGGTTCTACTATACCCAAGGTGTCCATTTAGGACCACTGAAGTAGCTGTTCAGACAGAAGCTTTTGCAAGCAAAGGGTTATTTTCCATCTGGGGGGGATCCCTCGATGCTTCTAAAAACTTCAATTCTTCTATAATGTGTCACATCTCCCCTTCTCCTTAAACCCCAAAGTGGAAAGACATAGTGGGAACTTGAAAAGGCAATGGATTATATACCCATGCCTGAGATACTGTATAGTGAGGGAAAGCATCCAAAGAGCAACTTTTGGATGACCATCAGCAGCCTCAGAATACATACTTTATCAGTGACAGAAGTGAATAGACTTGTTCCCTGATTGTTCTTGTTTAATATTGTTTAATATTAAAAAACTCTGGGTCATGTATTTGGAGCTAGAAGAGCCCAGAAAGACCATAAAGTCTTGTCTCCTTTTTTTACTATTGAAGAAAGGGAAGTCCAAAAAGCCTAATGCAGAGGTAGGATTTGAACCCAGGTTTGCTGAATAGTAATCCAGGAATCATCCGATTGCACTGCAACATGGGTATTGAATTGAAATAATCTTATTGGTTTGAAAATAATCAGCTGCTGAGACTCCTGAGAACTAACTAGTCAATTCAACAGTCACCTTGTGGAAGAGGGGAAATCCTTGTGCTTATGGGCAAAGTTTTATTTGTAAGGTAGCTTGACTTTCTAGGTTTGGCATTGGGAAGACCTGGGTTCAAATATTATCTCACACACAGATTAGCCATATGACCATGGACACATGAGTTAATCTGAATCTTAACTTTCTCATCTGGAAAATGGGACTAGTAATAAGAGGGCTGTTGTAAGGATCAAATGTTAGTAAAGTGCTTTTCAAATTTTCCTGTTTCCTATAAATGTCACGGTTTATTATTCAGATTTCTTAATTTATTTTCCCAAATCCTTGCAAAGATGGTTTTCAACATTCACCTTTGCAAAACTTGGTGTTCCAAATTTTTCTCCCTCCTTCCCTTCCCCTCATGTCCTAAACAGCAAGCAATCCAATATAGGTTAAACATGTGCAATTCTTCCATTTGTCATGCTGAACAAGAAAAATCAGAAGGGGAAAACTACGAGAAAGGAAAAAACCACAAGTGAGCAAATAACAATAACAAAAAGGTGAAAATACTATGATTTGATCTATGTTCAGTCTCCATAGTTCCCTTTCTGAACATGGATGGTTTTGTCCATCACAATTCTGTTGGAATTTCCTTGAATTAGCTCATTGTTGGAAAGAGCCCCATCCATCACTATTGAGCATAACTAATCTTATTGCTGTGTATGATGTTCTCTTGATTCTGCCCACTTCACTTAGCATCAGTTCATGTAAGTCTCTCCAGGTTTTTCTTTTCAGACTTATTTATAATCTTCATGATTATATTAGTTTGACTTTTGGAGTTACTTTCCATATTCAGTGTTTAAAGGTGACGATGAGAGGTAGGTTTTTTCCTCTTAATTATGTTCTGAAATCTTTAACGAATTTGGATTCCCTAGATGTCTCTAAAGTTTCATTCAACTGCTATAGAGAACCATGCATTTTGTAATCTACATAGAGGTACTAGTTATCCAGCAGAACAAAACTTCTTAAATTCTGGGTTGTGACCCCATGTAGGGCCACATAGTTGAATATGAGGGTCATGAAAAACTTGGCAACAGTAAAATATAATGCTAAGATTTAATTTTGTGTAAAAATAAACAAGCACATCCATTTCATTAATATGCAAATCTGTTTTGTCTTTTAAAATAGTAAAATATACATATACCAAAGAATTGTTTTAAAATAAATTTCTTTGTGATTTATTATAATCAGTAAATGTTTGGTTTGTCTGCCTATTTTAGCTTCCAGGGTCATGTAAAAATTTCCTTGATGAAAAGGGGTTGGCAATGGAAAAAGTTTAAGGAACCCTATAATAGAATATAAGCCGCTAGATTTCATTTTGCTTTAACTTTTCTCTAGTGTTGTTTATCTTGTGCAAAAAAATTGTAATAGTTGTTTTTCTCTTCCTCCCTCCCTTCCTTCCTTTCTCCCTCTTTCCCTTCCTCCTTTACTCCCTTCCTTTTTTCCTCCCTTCCTTCTTTTCTTTTTCCATTTCCCTTTCTCCCTCCCTCCTTTCTTTAATTTTTCTTTCTCCTCTCTCTTTTTTTCTTTCTTCTCTCTCCCACTCTTTCTTCCTCTCTCTTTCTCCTTCCTCTCTCCCTCTTTCCCTCTTTCCCCTTTACTCTTTTGCTTCTTCCTTCCTTCCCTTTCCTACAAATCAATTGGGGTTACCTATTCTTGGAAATTTAATAATTTTTCAAGGATATCTCTTTACCTTGGAATCTTGGAATGGGGCCATCCTAATTCTTCCTTACATGCATCTATCCAGAACAACAGATTTCAGAGAATATACTAGTGTCATACAGTGAAAAGCATTCTGGTTATTCTCCCAGAATTATGGCCTGTAGAAGTGGAAGGAAGCACTGATGAGGTCTTATCGTATATGGTCATCCAAACCTCCCTCTGTTTGTTAGTGCTCTTAGATTCTATCCCGGAAGGTGAGAACACTGACATTAAAAAAAAGAAAAATAATTGCAATGTTTATTCTTTTTTCCAGTTTTGTTCTATTTTAAGCTTTTCCCAGAATTATATTCCAGGAGGCAGAAAACTCTCCTGACTGAAACTTTCTTTGCCAGTCCAAGGCTTTAGGACCCTACAAATGTTTAGTATGGCTGGCTGTGTTCTGCCCTCCACTTTGGAGGATTCACTCTTCCTGCTTCTCACCTCTTGTTAAATTTCACCTTTTTCACTTTTCATTTTCTCTTTTACTTGCCTTGCCAATTAGTGGGGGTCAAGCACCTAGCTCTCTTCCTTGGGGAAGCTGCTAAATCTCATCTATTCTATGAAACAGTGCAAAAGCAAGAGATGAGTGACCATTTCTCATACTACCTTGACCTTTTAAACCTTTTATTCTTTGGGAATTTTTACCTTTGTCACTATTTCTGGCTCTATTTTCTGTGAAATCCAGTGATCTCCATAGCAAGTGCCTCGATTCCCTAACTATGGGGTGATCTCAGCTTTATAAAAATGATGGAGCCAATTTGCTATTTCATTCTGAGACTGAAATATGGGAGTTGGAGCTGGGCAGTTGGAACTGACCAAATGTGACTCTGGAGACCTAATCATCTCTTGGTCTCCATGAAGGAGATTGTGTTGTGTTTGATGGGCCCTCATGTCATCTTCTGTATACTCTTATAGGATTACATAACTAGGAAGAGAAAATGTCTTATTTGTTTTTCTCAGAATTTCAGTAACATAACAATTTTTGGAAAAGGCACATGTAGAGACATACTAATAAATGTTCTTTGATTGGTTGTCCAAAAATATGCATTATACTTTAATGTTTAATTTTCATCATCAATATTTTCTTTATTTTTTATTTTTTTATCATCAATATTTTCTCTGTTACTTTCTTAACACTAAAAATGTACAAACTAATAAATCAAGCCCTGATTAGGAGGGTTAACTGAATTCCAAGAGGTAAACAGGATAAAAATTTTACAGTTGGCTCCACTGTATACAAATTGACTGAATCACACCACTGGATTCAAGCTGGGGGGCAAGAGCATAAAAACTTTCAGAGCCCTAAGTAGTTTTGTCAGATTTGCAGTCCTACATCCCACCCCATGCCCCATCGCTGGGGCTGTGAGAGAGGAGAGTTAGAAGTACATCACAATATTATAGGAAATGATGAATATAATCAATTTACATTTTTATAACTGATGCTGAGTAAAGAAAGCAGAAGGAGGAGCACAATGACAATGTAGGCAAAAACAATGTTTACAGAAGGCTAAACTCATATTTTTGCAAAAATTAAGCCTGATCCTTGGACCCGAATGATGATTAATAGAAAGTGGGGGGTTACATGTGCAGGATGCTATGCAAGCTGGTAGATCCAGTTACTTTGATCTGTTTCACTCCATTCTTTTTCTTTGTTCCAAGGGAGAGTTTTATCAAAGAAATGATTTTGAAATAAAAACAAAAATCAAAGAAAGTATCAAAACTATATGGATTAAAAAACCAAATATGCCAGGGAGATAGATTCAGGGAAAAGAGCTCCATGCATTTTGAAGAGAAAACAGCATAAACAAAGGCACTGAGGGTGACAGAGTGGGCAGGAAATATTCTGTGGAGCACAGATAGTCATACAGTTTGAGCACTGAGGGCATGAAAGTGAGCAAACTGCATCTAGAATCCTTAACACACAGCTTAGTTTAGACAGATGTCAGGCAAGCCATGCATGCATATTCGATTAAAAAAGTTTCCAGATTTGGGGGAGCAGATTTTTATTTAAAGGAACAAAAAGCTTCTTGAATCAGTGAGAAGAATCCTCAAAGGTAGAAGAAAAAAGTCAACTTAAAATTTTTAGCATTACCAATCTAATTAATTTAAAATAACTTTCAGAGCTATAGCTCCAAACCAATGAGCCATTTTCTTTAAAAATTCTGACTCATCTTGGGAGCATTAAAATTAATATAACTTGTGATCTTGAGTTCTATTCATTTGCAGATGTAGTTTCAATAAGTGAATCTAATTGGAGATGGGACCTGGCAGTCCCTTATATACAAATGTGCAAGGAGCACACTCCAGCCTGCTGTGATTAATATTGCAAGAGGATTGATTCACTAATTTGTAAAGTAAATATATATATATATATATATATATATATATATGCATATATATATATACACACAAAATAAACTAATATACAAAATAAATTTTATAGTGGACAAATGTGTTCTAGTGAGGTTTGTAAAATACTGGGAAAATAGCAATATGCAGTATTTTAATAATGTATAGAGCAATTCTGATTCTTTGACTGCATTAAGAATTTAGATAATCAGGTCATCCAATGAGCTTATAGTTGAAAATTGGTCAATGCTATTTAGCCATGGAGAACATCTTGACAGCAGATTGCGATAAGGTTATTTTATAGGTTAGTTATTGAGCTATAAATAGGCAATTAGGGTTCTGGGCAACATCGATCAGTCAATAAGCATTAATTAAGCAACTACTATATGTCAGGAATATGCTAAATGATGAAGGATATAAAAGCAAAAAAAAGTCATTTCCTATGCTCATGAAGTTTACTTTCAAAACTACCACCACATGAGTTATCAGCCATCTAGCTGGGGAGAAAGGGAAGAAAGACTTTGGACTCTGTGGGAAAAGATTTCATTGTACTAATCCAGAATGGACAGAGGAGTTCATACACCATGGAACAAGGACGTTAAGTCCATGGGTGGAGATGTCAAGACAAAATGCCATTTCTGGAGAAACTTTTGTGGGCAAAAGAATGGGGGAAGAGTAGAAGCATCCAAGTCCTACTGAGTGGAGAGATCACTTGAGGTACAATCTCATAGAATTTGAGAGTTTGAAGAGACTTCGATGGCCAATCTGAACATAAAAGGAATCCCAACCTTAATATGCTCCCAAAGTGGGGGATATCCATGCAAGGGGGAAACCACTAACTGGCTTTGCAGGCTGACCACTGTACTTTGAGACAATGCTAATAGTTAAGGTAAATTGGTCTATTTGCAGTTTCTACTTATTGTTCCACCATTTTCCTCTGGAGCCATATAGAATGAGTATTTATTTCTTTCACTTGGGAGTCCTTCAGATATTGAGGATAGACTTGGTCTCTCTCTTCTCCAGGCTAGACATGCTTGACTCATTTAAATGATCTTTCTTCTCTATGGACTCAACAACTTTCATGACTCTCCTCTGGACCGTCTCTAGTTATCCCTGTCTTCCTAAAACTATAGAGATCAGAACTGAACCTAACACTCTAAATGAGATCTGATGAGAGCAGTGGGACCCTCACCTCCCTGAGAGCCATACCCACTCTTTTAAAATTTTTATTTAATAGTTTTTATTTACCAGATATACCCAATCTTAATATAACCCTTTGTCATGCTAAGATTTTTTTTAGCTTAAATTCATACTGAGCTTACCCTACACTAAAAACTCTGCAACTCTTTTCAGACAACTGCTACTATCCAAGCCTCCTATACAAATTTAGGCATTTATGTAGCCTTTGGGAGAACTCCTCAGCTCTTATAATTGGTCCTCCAGATAAAACTATCCCTGATTCAAAATACCCTGTGGCTCAGTATCAATTCCAGACTATAGTTCATGAGCCCCTACTGATTTACTGACTTCTTTTAGTAAGGTTGAGAACATAATTAGTTCATGACAGAAGCATTTAATGAAATAATACAGTGGAAAAAGCATTCAATAAAACATTTTCTCCCACAAAGTGGAAACACACTCACAAATAATCATATCACCAATGGAAACAGTAAACACACATAAGGAATACTCATGGAAAGGCAGGTGTAGACAGATCATGTGAACAAGAGCACACATATGGGAGAGCATTTGTGATCGAGGAGCCTATATGGAGGAGCAAACCTATTTGGAAAGCATGTGGCCAGGATATAAATGTAGAATGGTACACTCATAGGAATTATGGGAAAAGGGTATGTAGGGGGGCATTTGTGTGGAGACTATGCCCAATACTGGTGGGTTGCTTCTGATGCCATGATACTGGTGCTAGTGGGTCAGTACCCTTTGATCTGATGAGCACAGAGCCACTGTTTGGTCTCTGATGGCTGCTACATAACATTGTCGTTCTGTGGTCTCTTCTGCTCACCATATGCAGCTCTAGTGGAGGAGAAGTTGGGGGACCTCTGTTTCTAGTTTTGGTTGATTCGACCATGTTTTTTAAGAGACAAATGGTCTTTGCCACTGCTCTTTTAACTATTTTAACTATTAAAAGACTCTTGATACATCACTTTTTAGAAGAACAAATCCTTAATATATTCAATTGTGGGGGAAAATCCTTAGCAGTTATTCTCTGATAAGAAAAATAGATTCCTCATATAAACTAGTGCCTTCTAATTTTCTGTCAGAGACCCCATTCTGAACTTAGTTAGAAATTCCCTGTGACTCCCCTCAATATCCAGTTGTTAAACTTCACCCAGCCAGTTTTAATTTGGAGGCTGACCCAATAGCAAACTGCCAAGGGTTGTCTGGGTCCAGAACCCTCCAGTTTTTCAATTTCCATTCTTTTGGTTTCCCATCCAAGTAAATAATAAGGGAAAAAGGCAAGGTAACAGTACTAAGTCCAGTCATTATTTTCCTCCTACCTCATGACATTCCTATCTTTAATACCTGTTTGTAGTTGGCAAAAAAATCTACACTATATCTAGATGAAAGATTCAATCCATCATCGAATTATTTCTAGCCTTAGCATAGATTCTCTGGCAAGAGGATTGGGGGGTTTAGGCCTTTGCCCTTCAAAGAGAGACAGTCTCCTAAACAGGTTGCAATATCAACTTTTAAGGGAATGACTTAAGAATATTTTTCAATGTTTTCTCCTTCCTTGAACTTTCTCTACTCTCTTGTCCATATATTATCTAAGATAAAATTCTGGAAGCTTTGAATGATTATAATCTTTTTTGTTTTAATGCAGAGATTGAAGTAATCCTTTATGAACTTATAATGACAGCCAGCCACACTGAAATATTTATCAGGCATATCATAATCTCTTTCTTATGTGACATTTTTTTCTTTACCAATGAAAACCTTTCTGACAAGGAGGGCTGGGATTAATTTTTCTTACAAAGCAATGAGATGGAAATGCCTGTAATTTACTGCTGCTGTGAGACTTTTTTAAAGTTGGCAAAGAAGAGACAAAACAGTAGTAGGAGTGGAGATAGATAGTACTCTTCTTGCATCTTTAAAGACCTATTTAAGATGATTTCTTCAGCTATATAGGAGCTGATAGGGAAAGATCCATTATACAGTTTATAGTCTGCTCCAGACTTTCTGAAGTCTCTCAAAAGCTCATGTGGAATAAATAAGTTTCCTTTAACACTAAATCATGATTTCAAAAATTAGATTTCTGTCCCTTTTGTTTAAAAAATGACTACTAGTTTGTGTTTATGTGACATGGCTATGTTATCAAAACAATCTCTAAGGCTTCATAACTATAATAGCTATGATGGAATTTTTGTTCTTTGTCCTGAAACTTAATTTCTTTGGTTTAAGGAAATTCTTGGTGTGGGACATTCTTCCCCCAATGCAGATTTGGAATTTGTGGTCTTAAAGAGTTAGCTAGAGGACTTAAAATTTAAGTGATATGACCAGGGCCATACCGCTTACATGTGTCAGAGACTGAATTTGAATTTATCTTTGTGACCCAAAGTCTAATTCTCAATCCTGTGGTTTGATGAGCTTTTTACTGATACATATTATGACCTTATAATGTATAATAGTTATTCCTCCTGAGTTAGCAGACTGAAAAACAATTATCATCCAATGAGCAGCCAATAAGCAGTTATTAAGTACCTACTACATGCCACATGATTTATTAGGTGCTGGGAAAATAAAAAAAAAGAAAAATTCCTTGCCCTCCAAAAGTTAATATCCTATTAAAACGAATTTCTCTGAATTTAGAGAGGTTAATTCACTGGCAACACCTGTACACTCTTTATTTATATAAGGAGAGTTTGCACAGACCCCAGATTATCTAAAAGGCATCACTCATGTGAAGCACACTGAGTGGGATAGGAGGGTATCTATTTCTGAGACTGGAAGCCTGGAATATACATAAATGTGCTGCTGCATTGTCTTTCCTCTTGGGTGCTTTTCCATCAACTACATGGCCAGAAATGTCTGTGTTTTCAAGACTTTCTGAGAACTATTGGGATTTTCTCTTCCCTTATGTCATGAGGAAAGAGGCAAGATCCAAGGCCTATCTCCTTCTCCTTCCTTCCCTTTATATATTGCTTTAAGAAATGGGCCTTGGGTTTTGATTTTTTCCTTCATTGTTTTCCATCTTGTGTGTAGGGGCTAGAATTTTCAACCTGGGAGTTCAAGCTATAAGGATCTGGAAAGCTAGAAATCCACCCAGAATATTCCAGCTAGTCCAGAAGTGAAGTTCTGGGGTGCAGGGATCAGGGGAACTGTCCAAATTGAGCTTTCTATTTTATCTTTTCAAAAAATATATTTTTATTTTTTAAATTATTATAGCTTTTTATGTATAAGACATATGTATGGATAATTTTTCCGCATTGACCTTTTCTTTATATTTTATCTTGGTGGGACTAATGTTATATTGGAATTGAACTGGTAGTGAACTTAATACTCCTCCTCTCTCCAGATATGAAAGCAGTTTAGGGGATAGAGTATGTCTCTGAAGTATTGGGGGAAATATTTATCTGTTATTGCTCTATTGTTGAAGTAAATATCTCTTTGTAAAAGTCAATGCTCTTCCCCCCAAAAATGTCAATCTTGTATTAAGTGGTTAAATGGAACTGGTCCGCTAGTTCTCGGGTCCCCCCAAATAGGGAACACAATTGGTAAAAGCTCTGGCCAATGGCTAATCCCTGCAGGGGTAAAAATGCATCATATTTAGTGAACAGATAACGGGGCCAGAACAGTCCTATTTCACTTGGCAAATGCTCCATTTTTCAGTCTCATAGGAGTGTTCTAAATCCATTCTGCGTCATAGCCCTTGAAAACTCAGGCTCACCGAGATAGCACAACAAGGATTCCATGTGGGACCTTTAATTGAATTTATTTTTTTTTTTAAAGGTCACCTCACTTGAATGAAAAAAAAAAAAAAGCCAAATAAATTTCAGATGGCAAAATTCAAGGAGGCCAAACTATGTAAAGCTCTTAGAATTAGTTCAGTTCTCAGTCATGCTCTGGATGAGTGCACATAAATCAAGGCAGAGGGATGGGGAATTGACATTGTTAAATGCCAAACTCATAAAATTTGAGTGATTGCTATGAGACTCGAGGAAGAACACAATGTATTAACAGTATTACCTTCATTCCCAAGCTGAGCTAAAAGGAAATTTGAATTCTTATCCTAATTTTAATTACATTAGCCTAACAAAAAACCCTCTCAATCTGGCACCATTAGCAGTCACAGATCTTGTCCAACCAGATCCACTGAATGGAAAATCCGAGGGACTGGGCAAGAAGATAACAACGCATGAGCAGAGCAGAGCCTCAAGGCAAGACATTTACCTAGCTTAGATATCTTGTGACTTTAAAATCAGGGTACAAATGAACATGTTTTTCTTCAAAGGAGACAGACTTGGAAGTAGCAATGATTTGCCAATGTGCAACTGCTCCCCATCTTGCTTGATTGATAAAAAGGGCCTGAGGAGGTGAACTTGGTCTGATTCAATGAACTGGAGTAACACAAATCTTTTGCATGAATAATTGCAATCTTAAGTTTCCAATAATGCGATACATAATTGCATGCCAGTAGATACTGTTCAGAAAGCAGATATCATTTCATGGGATCCTTAAAAACCAAAACACCACACAGGTGTACAGTCCAAATGAGCACTGATCAGAGCGCAGTCCCAAGCACATTTATGCTGCTTTGCATGAATGTAGGACATATGAATTTCTAAGAATCCTTTCAAGACCAAAGGGTATCCACAATTGTGGCTGTGAATTTCCTCTCCTCAGCGGTGATGGCTCATTAGTTGTTCCCAGATAAATAATTTGCTACAAAGGGGAGGGGATGCTCTATTATTCTCATCTTGCTGCACAAGGCTTCAAGGAGATGTTCCAAACAGAAATGTGGGAGTTAGAAAGTAATAAAATATCTTGAATAATTCAAGATATATTTGTTTCATCCTGTTTCCTGAGATGAAACCTACTTTCTTCCAATTTTTAGAACTAAGAAGAGGACTACTGCTCGTTTTTGGTAGTCATTAAGAAGCCAGAGCTCATTTTTGCCTTTATGGATAAATTTTATGTAAAATCAGAATCTGCTCTAAAACTGCTGCTGATAATTATTTCAGACTTCCATGAGTACTAGTATAGAGCCAGTCTCTGAGCCAAGAAGACTTTTTCTGTTTTTTCTCTCTCCTTCCCTCCTTCCTTACCTCCCTCCCTCCTTCCTTCCCTCCCTCCTTCCTTCCTTCCTTCCATCCTTCCTTCCTTCTCTCCTTCCCTCCTTCCTTCCTTCCTTCCTTCCCTCCTTCCCTCCTTCCCTCCTTCCTTCCCTCCTTCCTTCCTTCCTTCCTCCCTCCTTCCCTCCCTCCCTCCCTCCCTCCCTCCTTCCTTCCTTCCTTCCATCCTTCCTTCCTTCTCTCCTTCCCTCCTTCCTTCCCTCCCTCCTTCCTTCCCTCCCTCCTTCCCTCCCTCCCTCCTTCCTTCCTTCCTTCCTTCCCTCCCTCCTTCCCTCCCTCCCTCCCTCCTTCCTTCCTTCTTTCCTTCCCTCCTTCCCTCCCTCCCTCCCTCCCTCCCTCCCTCCTTCCTTCCTTCTTTCCTTCCTTCCTTCCTCCCTCCCTCCCTCCCTCCCTCCCTCCCTCCTTCCTTCCTTCCTTCCTTCCTTCCTTCCTTCCTTCCTTCCTTCCTTCCTTCCTTCCTTCCTTCCTTCCTTCCTTCCTTCCCTCCTTCCTTCCTTCCTTCCTTCCTTCCTTCCTTCCTTCCTTCCATGTTAGGATTACTAAGTGAGAACTCGGGTTGTCTGGATAGTGACAAGGTGAGAATTCAGGTTGGACAATTACAAGGTGAGAACTCAGGTTGACTTGATGGAAGGAGCAGGCTCATTGGCTGAGGTGGTTCTTCCCAGAAGCCCTTGCATTATCCCACGCCCATTCTCTGGGAGAATAAAAGAGAGAACAGTGGGCCTGGAAAGTGAGTCTGCCTGGAGAAGGATAAGAGCTGGAGGAGATTCAGAGCCAGGATTCAAGGAAAAGACTCTGCATTGCATCAGGCTTGACGGGGCTCCCTGCAGGAAGGGAAGTCACTTCTCTGGACAAGAGTTAACAGCAACTGCCTGGAGACAATGGTTCGTTACAGGAGGAAGAATCTGTTGGAGAGATTTGAGTAGAAGACACAGCAGATCTCTTCCCAGAGAGTGATCCGACAGCTTCTAGAGACGACAGCTCGTTACAATTCCTTCCTTCCTTCCTTCCTTCCTTCCTTCCTTCCTTCCTTCCTTCCTTCCTTCCTTCCTTCCTTCCTTCCTTCCTTCCTTCCTTCCTTCCTTCCTTCCTTCCTTCCTTCCTTCCTTCCTTCCTTCTTTCCTAACTTCCTTCCTTCCTTCCTTCCTTCCTTCCTTCCTTCCTTCCTTCCTTCCTTCCTTCCTTCCTTCCTTCCTTCCTTCCTTCTTTCCTAACTTCCTTCCTTCCTTCCTTCCTTCCTTCCTTCCTTCCTTCCTTCCTTCCTTCCTTCCTTCCTTCCTTCCCTTCCTTCCTTCCTTCCTTCCTTCCTTCCTTCCTTCCTTCCTTCCTCTCTTCCTTTCTTCTTTTCTTCCTTCCTTCCTCCCTTCCTTTCTTCTTTTCTTCCTTCCTTCCTCCCTTCCTTTCTTCTTCCTTTCTTTCCCATAATGATGGCCAAAAAACGTTTGAAGACAAACAAATTGTGACATGAGTGCACATAAAAGGATCCTTTATCTGTCTTTAATTTTCTTCTGCTTCTTTTGTCCATCATACCAATGCTTTCATATAGGCTGGTAGAGAAAGTGCTTCATGTAAAGTTGAGGAAGAACTAAGTTTGATTCTTGTCCTTAGATACACATTATCTGTGTGTCCTACCTTTCTCAGCCTCAGTTTTGTCATCTGCAAAATGGAAATAACAATATCCTTTACTTCTTAAGGTTGAGGTGAGGCTCAAAAGCTATATAAATCCCAATTTTATTATCATTGTCCTAAAATGTATCTAGACTCAAAGAGAAGACATTACTCCTTCCATTCTCCTTCTGCCTTAATTTAGGAGGTGATCATTGCTATTATCTCTTGGGATCCTGATAGGGAACTTCCCAAGCTCTAAAGCAGTAGGGATGGTTTTATAATACGCATCTTTTGAATTCCCTTCTTATCTTCACATGATTTTATGAGATGATGTGATCATCTGGCCTACATACTTTTGAGTTATTGCTTCTTTTGGTAATCCCTTTCTAAGAATCAGTTCGGTAGCAAAGTGGGTAGAATGCTGGACCTGGCCAGAGTCAGGAAATATGAATTCAATTCGACTTCAGATATTTACCACTGGGTGTTCCTGAATAAGTCAACCTCTCTGCTTCAGTTTCCTTCTCGGTAAAATGAGGATAATAATAATCCCTATTTGCCAGATTTGTTGTAAATATGAAATAAGATTTTTATAAAGCACCTTGCAAACATTACAGCATTAAATAAATATTAACTATTGCCATCAACTCAGCCCCAAACTCTGCTTAAAGATAATAGTTTTCACAGTATAGTTGTGTTCTATTTGAAGGTCAGCAGATTACAGTGGCATGAACCTTAAAGCTAAAATCAGGGAACCTAGGTTTAAGCCCCATTACCATTAAATATTTGTGTGACTTTGGGTAACTTTACTTCTTTGCGTCTCAGTTTCTTCATCAGTAAAATGAGGCAAATGGATCCGATGGCCTTTTTTTTTTCAATTTGAGACTTATGAATTTATGATAGTTTGTCCTTCCATTCAAAAAAATGCTTCTTCCCTTAGCCAAGAAGTCAAGAGCAGGGTTCTTTAAACAGCCTCTGTTCCAGTGCTTTAAGCCTCTGCTTACAAGATTAACTACTTGACAAATAGGCTGTTGTGTGGGGGAGAGAGGCAGCGATTTTAAACTAGCACAAGACCCTTTGCCCATTGGAGAACAATCACAAAGATAGATAAAATGCCTCTGACTGTAAATCCCATGTGAAAGGGAAAATGAGATCTGATTTATAAACAATTTATAAACAACTTTTCACTGAAGCATTTATTATATAAGGCAAGGTCCTTGTGCCTGTCTAGGAGCATGGGACTATCGACTAGAATTGTGGAAGGTATCTTAGATGTCATCTAGTCCAACCCTTTCAATGACAGAGAAGGAAACTGAGGTCCAGAGAGATGAAAGAGAAGGCCCACAATCGTGGTAAGTGACAGTCAGGATTTTTGAACTTAGTGTTGCTGAAAATTTCTTAAAATATTAGAGCTTTCTTTAAAGCAGAATGGGCTGTTCAAGAAGTAGTGGTTTCCCCCCTCAGAGGTCTTTGAACAAAGGCTGGGTGACTGTTTATCAGTTATGTGAAACGGGATATTTTTGTTGTCCCGATTTTGCCAGAGGGCAACTTGATTTTGGAGGAATTTTTCTCATGCAGGTTGTGAAGGCTTAGAACATGACATGATCTTGTTTATTGTTCAGTCATGTCTGACTCTGTGACCCCATTTGGGGTTTTCTGGCAATGATACTAGAGTGAGTTAGTATTTTCTTCTTCAGATTATTTAATTGAGAGAAAAAGGGCTAAATGCTTGTCTAGTAAGGGTTATAATCTACTATTACAAACTAGTAAGGGCTATAATCTAGATTTGAACTAGGTAGAAAAGTCTTCTTGACTCGAGGTCTAGTACTCTGTCCACTGTACTAGCCAGATGCTTAACATTTGATATTGTAGGTGCTTAATAAATGGTTTGACTTAATTCAAGGTAGTGCTATGTTGTTAAGGCTTAATAAACACAATGAGTGATCCTTTGAATGAAAAAACTGCTAGAACTCTGTCTTCCCGGAAATCAGCTGGAGTCAGGATCACTAAACGTCTTTATTCTTGATCTTTTACAGTCAAGTTCAGTGGGTTAGGCCTAGCTACCTCACACACACCTTTCTCCCTCAAACGCCAGGAGAAACTGAGTCAGCTTCTGCGTCTCACTTCCTCTTCCTCCTCCTACTCCTCCCACACAGTCACTCCCCCCTCTTTGTCCCACCAATCAAGTCAGCACAGAACAGCTGGGGAGGGTCAACTTTCAAACAAGTTAATAGGGAACTGTCCAATTGGCAATTAGTCTCAGGTGCTCCATTATCCAAGTGCATTTGCTCAGTTCTAGCCCTTTACAAAAAAAACTATCCAAATAATCCCTCTGGATTATAACTGGAGTTATCCAAATTGCTAACATGGAGTCTGTGCTGAGGACTAGATTGGATTAGAGAGCAGAGGCAAAGAAAAAATTCTAGGGAAAAAATAATGACCATTCCCAATTGTTTATGGGACTGCCATTTGAAGAAAGATTCATCTGATTTTTCTTGGATCTGGGGATCAGAACTAAGATAATAGAGTTGCATTTAGATTTGATGTCAGGAAAAATTTTCCAAAAAATCAGCACCAAACAAAGTTGTGATGAATTGCCTGGGGAGATGGTGGTCTTCACTTCACTAGTGATCTTCAAACATTGGCTGCATGACCATTTTTCAGGTACTTTGTAGTGGAGATTCTGGTTTAAGGTTCCGTTAGAACAGATGGCAATGTAAGGAAGCTGCAACTACAGCTAGCTGCAGGAAGTAATTCCTGTTAATTCAAGAACCACCCAATAACCTTAAACAATGTGCATGGGAACAAAATTGTCCATGAATGTGAAATCTTTCTGACTAAAGTAGAAAGATCCCTTATGGAAGCATGTCAGTTTGGAGTGTCTATGAAAGACACATACTTAATTGAATATCTTGGTATTAAGATGGATTGACAATACGATGGAAATTATGAACCATTCAGAATCATGGGGGTGGTACTCATAGAGAATGACCAAAAAACCTGTAGTATGTAAATATGATGAAATACTATTGTACTTTGAAAATGAAGTGAACAGTTTCAGAGAGACCTGGGAAGCTTTATTATGAGCTGATGTGAGCAGAACCAGGAAGAAAATTTATAACAACACTGTAAAAAATATTTCAACACAATGGTGAGTCACGATTCTAGATGTCTGATGGAGAATTTCCCCCCACCTTCTGATAGAAATGACAGACTAAAACAGAAGGAAACAGATATTTGGATGTCACCAACATGGCAATCCTTGTTTGTTACAAAAGATTTGATTTCTCTTTCCTCTTCCTGTTCTCCTCTTCCTCTTCTTCTTCCTTCTCTTCCTCTTCATTCTTGGAACTAAGAGGGAGAGATAATGAGTTCTGGGTAATTAAAGAAAATAAAAATTAATTTAAAGAGAATAAATGGAACCAGCTGCTGTTTAGCCACATTCTTCTTATTCAGCTCAGAGCTCAATTCCTGAAGTTTCAGAAATGCTCTCTGCTTTGGCAGTGGTGTCCAAGGAAGGATCTACAGATACATGTGTCTTTCCATATGTCTAAGTAAGAAAATTAATAGAAAGAGGGAAGGAGAGAAGGAAGAGGGAGAGAGAGAGAGAGAGAGAGAGAGAGAGAGAGAGAGAGAGAGAGAGAGAGAGAGAGAGAGAGAGAGAGAGAGAGAGAGAGAGGAGAGAGAGAAAGGGAGGGAGAGAGAGAGAGACAGAGAAGACAGAGAGAGAGAGAGAGAGACAGAGAGAGACAGAGAGAGAGAGAGAGACAGAGAGAGAGAGAGAGAGAGGAGAGGACGAGAGAGAGATGAGAGAGAGAGAGAGGAGAGAGAGAGAGGAGAGAGAAGAGAGAGAGAGAGAGAGATGAAGAGAGAGGGAGGGAGAGAAGGAGGGAGAGAAAGAGACTGAGAAATGAAAGAGAGGGAGGGACAGAGAGACAGACAGATTGACAGACAGATAGACCACAGACATAGAGAGACAGGAAGAGAGAGAGAGGAGAGAGAGAGAGGAGAGAGAGAGAGAGAGAGAGAGAGAGAGAGAGAGAGAGAGAGAGAGAGAGAGAGAGAGAAGTAAGGGGGAGGACATTGGCAACATGGTGGCTTGGGTAAGGAAGCCATAATTATTGGCAAGGTGAGCAGGAAGTGGAAATATGAAAATAGCTACCATCTGGACTGTCTTTCCAAAATGTGCCTAGAAAGTGATCACAAACTAATGAACAGAACAATGAACACAGACGAATCATTTGGCTCTCTTCAAAAGTAGAGAGCATCACATTCTTGGAAAATGATAGTTAGAAGTAAAAACATTTTGCTTGGCCATTCTTCTTTACCTAGTGAGGTCACAGCATTTTTCATCCTCACTTCTGACTCCTATTCATTCCATCCTATAAATAGATACGCTCAAATCTCTTAGGGGCAAACCTTTTCCTACAGTGAGACCCTTCCCTTTGATGTACCAGAGTATTCTGCGTCTGCAGTATCTTTCATGTGGTCAGCCAGGGCTAAATGACCCTTTATTAAATTGTTTTTCTGTAGCAAATCCCAATCCCCAAATAGATTCTCTTCATTTTGTTTGGTGCCTGATTTTTAAAAGTATAAATTGTGGGCATGGGTTTTCTGATGACTGTTGAAAATGAAACATAGATGGCAATTTTAGTGAGCTGGAAGCAACACTATATGTTTTTGTCTTGGTAAATGTATTTGAATTCAATTCAATCCAAGTCAAAATGCATTTATTAATACCTGCTTCATATAAGACATTGAACTCTATAGTTTGTGTCTTGGAAAATATATTTGAATTCAATTCAAATCCAATTCAGAAAGCATCTATTAAGCACTTTCTACATTTAAAGTATTGAGTTAGGTCATGGACGGAGACTGCTCTTGAGTTCATATCATATAAAGATCTGTTAAAGGAAATGGAGATGGTTCTGGAGTACTCTATAACCATCTTGAAGTGCTACCAAAGAGAAGAATGAGTCTCATTGTGTTTGTCTCCAGAGGACTGAACCAGGAGAAATTAAGAGATGTGCAGAGAGGCAGATTTAAGCTTGGTGTGGGAAAATGACTTTACCTCAGCTTTGTTGAGGAGAATTGGGCCATTTTTGAATGGTAGCAAACTCCTCTTCACTGGAGATCTTCAAGCAAAAGTTGGATGACTGCTTACTGGAATTTAGTACAAGAACAGAACCAACCTCACTCAGAGAAAGAACACTGGGAAATGAATGCGGATTCCTTGCATTTTTGTTTTTCTTCCCAGGTTATTTTACCTTTCTAAATCTGATTTTTCTTGTGCAATAAGAGAACTGTATAAATATGTACACTATATTGTATATAAGATATACTCTAACATGTTTAACATGTATGAGACTGCCTGTCTTCTAGGGGAGGGGAAGGAGGGAAGGAAAGGAAAAGTTGGAACAGAAGTGTTTGCAAGAATCAATGTTGAAAAATTACCCATGCATATGTTCTGTCAATAAAAAGCTATAAAAATAAAAAATTAAGCAACTATTCATACTGTTGTTCTTATTATGGTTGTTCTTGTTTGTCCTTTCTTCTCAAAGACAACTACTACATCAAGGAGGTGATGTCCTGACTTGCAACTGAATTGGATTGAAGTAAGGGAGTGCTGTGTAAAATCACCAGTCACAAATTCTGCTTCAGAGACAGACATGTTCTCTGAATTCTAAAATTCTAGAAGGGATAAATACAAAATCTTATACTTGGACTCATAAGTGGGAGATGGTGGAATTGTGACCAGATAACAATTGGTGATTTGGAAAAGATGGGGGCAAGTGTTGGATAATAATGAAGTCACTATGCCCTTTCTACATTATGGATAATAATGAAGTCACTATGCCCTTTCTACATTATGGATAATAATGAAGTCCCTATGCCCTTTCTACATTATGGTCTTGTTATAGTGGACAGACTTATGTAGATCAATGAAACTATCACCTATAAAAGTTATCCAAGGCAGATAGGTCATAGTGGAGAGTTCTGATCCACTAGAGAAGGAAATGGCAAAGCAATGTAGTGACTTTGCCAAGAAAACCCATGGACATTGCTAAAATGATAAAAGAGATGAGTCCCTCAGGTCAGAAGATGTCCAAGATGGTACCGGGGAAGCAGAAGACAACTTCAAACAAGTCCAGAGAGAAGGAAGTGATTGTGTCAAAGCAAAAAGGAAGCCCAGCTGTGGATGTGTCTGGTGATGAAAGGAAAGTTGATGCTGTAAAAATCAATATTAACAGACTTTGGGAGATAGTGGAGGATTGAAGGATCTGGAATTCTAGGATCCATGGCGTCATGAAGAGTTAAACACAACTGAACGAATGAGCAACACCATGGCCATTATGAGCTAACTCTATTATATTAGTCAGACAGCAACCATTTGTTAAATTTCTATTATGTGTCAGGCACTGTTAAGCACTGATGTGGTAGCCAAACAAGCTAGTTTGATCTTACATTCTATTAAAAGAAGCATAGTTCTTGGGACTAGGGAGGGAACAGTTCCATCTTGTTTTCTACTTTCTACCTCCATAATACTCCAACCAGAATATCATGTTCATTTCATGCTTTAGGAAGGACATTGAAAACCAGGCGATGTTGAGAATAATTATGAATGGCTCAAGTGGATTGCTTAGCCTGAAAAACAAAAGATTTTGGGAGAATGTGAAGGGCTGTCTTAAGGAAATGGTACAAAACTTAATTCTGTTTAGTCCTAGAAGGATGGGAAGAATTGTAAAGAGCCATATTTCAACTTGTCATGAGGAAAATATTTCTAAAAATGACAATTATTCAGAAGGTCAATGATATTTCAGGCAGCAAGTTGATACAATAGAAAGAGCACTGAACTTCAGAGTGAGTTGTTTCATCCTGTCCAAGTCCCTGTGACCCCATTTGGGATTTTCTTGACAAAGACACAGAAAGGTCTTCCATTTCTTTCTGTAGCTCATCTTATAGATAGGAAACTGAGGCAAAGAGGGTTAAGTGACTTGCCCAGAATCATTATAGCAAATTAGTGACAGACTGTTCAAGTATTCTTGACTCTAAAGCCTGATGCCCTATTTGCTGTGCCATGTAGCTTCCCTGGAGGCAAAAAGATCTGAATTCAAATCCAGTCTCAGATACTTACTAATTATGTGACTCTGAGCAACTTAAGTAATTTCTGTTTGGTTTAGTTTCCGTAGCTCAAAAATGAGGATCATGTACCTTAACAGTATTGTTGTGAAGATTGAGATGCTTAGAACAGAGCCTTCCACTTAGTAGGTACTTAATAAATGTTTATTCCCCCTTTTTTTCTCTCCCCTCCTTGGGAGGTGGGAGAATTCTGGCTACAGATGGAGGATGGGGAGGTTGTCTGGGAGATTCTTGTTCAGCTATGCTTTGACCTCCCATCTTCCTCTGCGTTGCTGTGGTTCTGGAAAAAGAGGCAGATTCTTCTCTAGAGATTTGGCTGATAGGTCGTGAATACTATCTGGCCATATTGACAAATGAAGACCATTAATGAAGAGAATGGTCATAATCCATCCATGAAAGGGTGCCCCTGAACTGATGAAATCCCAGATCCTTGAAAAAGTAAGTATATGAACCAGGCTGGTCAGATCATGCCCCCTTCCCAAAGGAAAGAAGGGAGACATGAAGAAACAAGAAGAATGATTGAGAAACCCAGAGAATAAGCATTGAGCATTCAAAGAATTGGACCAACCTCTGACCAATCTCATTCTTACCAAACTTACTCAACACTGTTGACTTAATGGCACCTCATCTCAGCTTACCCTTTGTAGAGAGTATCACTTCCTTTATTTATGTCTGAGTATCAAGCAGATAGTGTTCAGTCAGGCTGAAATCTTTCCCAAGCTGGCTACCTCCTGTTTGAGCTCACATTTACTGTGACATATCCTGAATCATTACAAACATGATACCTCACTTTATTCTTTGACAATAAATGTCAAAAAAATTTAACTTGAAAGTCTTAGAGACACAAATCAACCCAACAAAAAGATTTACTAAGAATTTTTTTAACTTCCAAGGACTGAGATTAAAGAGATTAAAAAGACAAAAATGTTGCCCTCAGACAACTTGTCTTCCACTTGGGAGATAATTATATATTTAATCTTTCTTAAGCATATAATATAAACAAAATACAAAATATAATATAAACAAAATTCAAGGAATCAGAAAAGACTTTTTTAAAGGAGTTGGCACTTGAAATTAAAGAAAGTTAAGGGTTCCAAGAGACAGGAGCAAGAAAGAAGAACCTTTGCAACATGGAGCCTGTACAAAGGGATGAGGGTAAGCTGTAGACCAGACTGAAGGCTAATAGCAAATAACTCAATTTGCTGGAGTGTTGAGTGCCTAAGGGAGAGCAATATGTAGTCTTATGTGAAAGGCGAGCCAATGGGAAGAATTGGATTCCAATACTATTTATGACTTGGGCTCAAGCTGGAAGTGACCTGGTTTTCTCAGTACATTGAGGAATTGGGGAAAACTCCAATTGATGTCATGGTGACCGGAGCAGGCTGACCAGATCAAATTGGAGCCCAAGATGCTAAAATTGTTGTCCAGAGGAGCTGAAGAATGTTTTGTTCATGACCAGGAAACCTTTAAAAATAATATTTTGTCAATGAAATCTTAAACATAAGTTTCATTCCACTTGAAAATAAAATTCCTTTTCTTTTTATTGATTCATTTCCCTTGGTTGTTCCAGTTCCTGAGTCACTCTTTTATTTTAATTGTCTTTTACTAACACAGAAGAGAGAATTCAGAGAGGGGGTGTATGAGGAAATGACTATGTTATAAAAAATAACAAGCATCCAAAATACTTCTTTTCCACAGTTACTTTCTGATATACTGCCCCATTTTTATTCATGTCTCCCTTGTACAAAGAAAAATCATTAAGTAAAACTGAACGAAGGGACAGGCACGTGTAATAGTATGTACAACATTCTAGCCATAAGTCAATAAACATTTATTAAATGCCTACTATGTGCCAGGTGCTGTGATAAGCAGTGAGGTTATACAGAAAGGGAAAAAAAGTCCCTGATATTGAACTCACAATCAAATTCCGTTCTCCTAGTCCAACATATCTCTACTAAGAGAGATATTTCATCTTCTCTTTCCCAGGACTGAGACGGATCATTGGCATTACGTCTAATTTCAACTGTCTTTTTGGGTTGGTTCCCATCTCTTTGGCTGCCATTTATAGATCTACCACAAATTAGCTGGATTTGAATTAAATTTTACTTTGGATGGACAAAGTTTAAAATGTGTGCTTTCATTGTGACCCTAGAAAGAACATCAAATGTTTGATTACATTAGTTGAATATAGTTCAAGGAGCCTTAAAGAGATTGATTTAAAAATAAAATATAAAATAAACATATCATATTAAAATGATTAAAAAAAACCCCTAAAATCAACTAGATTTCTGAATGGTGTTCATCAAGTGCCATAATAAGTTTTAATGGATGGTTTGTTGATATGGCACAAAACAGCAGGTACAGTCAAAGCCCTAATTAGCAATTTTGGCACCCAGGGAATATAGTACAAAATATATCCTCAAGTCAACTTAAGAAGGGGTAGATTAGGGGAGAGCTATGCCTAGGAAAGTGTATGACTATCAGGGGGAGGAAGTATGCCATATTCCCCCTTGTGTTAACTAACTGTTCCTTTTAGTTAGGTACTAACAACGAGGTGGTGCTGAATAATGGATAGAAAGCTAATCTTGAAATCAGAACAGATCTGGCTTCAGGGTTCATCTTGGGCACATACTGTGTCATTTCAGGAAAGTCACTTAACAGTGCTCTACACAGCTCTTTTAGGCTGTAATTTACTGAGAAGGAACCTACTAACATTGGTAAGGAGAGTTGGCTCACCCCAAAGAATTACAAGACAAGTACTCATCCCAAACGAGAAGCTAAGCTCAATTACTTCTATATTGCCAAAGTTCTGCAAATGCTTTCAACCCTCTCTAAATTTTGGTACCCTGCTCACCCTACCCTAGTTTTACCTTTAGGAAGAGTCATATGTAATATAAAATTATTAGCAGATCATTTATATTTTTTGAGAGAAGCACATACCACTTTCAAAAACGAAAACTGTGAAATGATGAATCGCTGGAAGCTGTTGAGCTGGGAGTTACTCCAATGACACATGTTAGTATTTATTATATTCAGGAGCTCTTGGTTAAAAAGACATCCAGGAGATAGCTGGGTGTAAAGCCACTGTGTTATAAACTCCAGCTGATGCTTCTGTCAATCACCCTACTCCAGTGAGCAAGAGTCTCACATTAGAAGACATTAATCTCACACTAGCTGATAGACAGAAATGCAACTCTGCTCTTCCATTAAATCAAGAGTTCTGAGATCTCCACCTCAATACATCTCATTGTGCAATGGAGGAGGGCCTGTGCTCCCTGGGAAAGTGCTGTTCTTGACAGTTTAGAGAAAACAGTCTGGCTTTGTGTTTGCATGTTGTAGGGAAAATTTGGCTGCTAACAGAAATTTAACAGGGTTCCAAAGGTAAGGATTCAGTGGTTCACAACTGCAGGTTCACCCCTTAATGAGAGGAAGAAGGAGTAGTTGTTCCTTTAAAGGTCTCTTTCTGATCTCTCCATTTGCCCAATTGTAAATGGAACTAAAAAACCTGTAAATGTATAATTTCACAGACTTTCTCAGCCTCCAGTCCTGACATTTATTTGATATAGCAGGAAGCTTACCAAAGAGAAATCAATAAAAGAAAGTGGAAAAGAGGGATACTGAAGAGGAATTAACTGACAAAGCAGAGGCTTGAATCTTGCCTTGCCAAAGGCTGTCTTAGCAGCCTGCTTGGGTCAGTCTGGGACTTGGCTTCATTGCCTACTGGCTAGTTTCTCCACAGTCAGTTGGCTTAAGAGCGTAGGGGTAGGACAAGGAAACTATGGGCCATTTTTTTGGGGGGGTAGAGTTGGGAGAATTCATAAAAACCTAGTCAGAATTCTGGGGGAAAACTGATTTTGCAAGTTAATAATACAGCACCCCCGCTCCCAGATAAGATTTCCATTTCCATTTGGCATCCCTGCAGTCCAACAGGCCAAATGTTCTTGACCTTGTTCATGGGCTGTTAAACTGTTGTGCACTTGAAAAATATTCTGAACTTCTTGTCAAGACTGCTTGGAAATTTTCTGTCTGACAATTGATAAAACTAGATTTTCAATGAAAATTACAATTTACTTATGTTTACTTTATATATATGTATCTTATTTATCTATTTATATCTATATCTATATCTATCTATCTATCTATCTAGTCTTAGCTCTATGGAATGAAAATGGTCAAATATCAACTTTGAAACAAAAATGATTATTTGTGATATATTTAACTTAAGATGACACTTTTCATAGTTATAATGCAAGTAGTTTTTATTTATACACTCTGAATGTTTACATCTTGCTGTTCTTTCAAGGAATCTTATATGGTTTTTTCCTATGTGGGGCTAACATCATTTTGGAGGGGAACTTTTTTTTTAGTTAAAGCTTTTTATTTTCAAAATATATGCAAGGATATTTTTTCATCATTGACTATTGCAAAACCTTGGGTTCCAATTTTCCCCCTTTTCTTCCCAGTCCTTTCCCTAGATGGCAATCCAATATATGTTAAACGTGGTAAAATATATGTAAATCCAATATAGGCATATGTGTTTATACAATTGTCTTACTGCACAAGAAGTATCAGATCAAAAAGGAAAAAAATGAGAAAAAATAAAATTCAAGCAAAAGAAGTGAAAATGCTATGTTGTGATCCACACTCAGTTCTCAGAATCCTTTCTCTGGATTCTGATGGCTCTCTTCATCACAAGATTATTGGAACTAGCCTGAATCATGTCATTGTTAAAAAGAGGCATGTCCATCAGAATTGATCATTGTATAATCTTGTTGCTGTGTACCGTGAAATCTGGTTCTGCTCACTACTGCTCAGCATCAGTTCCTGTAAGTCTCTCCAGGCCACTCTGAAATCATCTTGCTGATCATTTCTTACAGAACAATAATATTCCATAACATTCACATACCACAATTTATTCAGCTTTTTCCCAACTGATGGGCATCCACTCATTTTCCAGTTTCTTGCCACAACAAAAAGGGCTGCCACAAATTTTGCACATGTGAGTCCCTCTCTGGAGGGATTCCTTTTAAAGAAGCACTTTGCTCTACAAAACCAAGCATGGTTTTATAGTAAAAAAAACAAGGTATACCATGAAATTTTGCATCATTTAATTCTTTGATGTGGTCTATTGTGAAATATCATTCATGAAATCAAGTCTATTCTCTTACCATCCTCAAGGACACTCTACATCAATGGTCCTTAAACTGGAATCCATGAATAGATTTCAGGGGATGTATGAACTTGGAAAGGATAAAATATCCTTATCTATATATTATTTTTCATTGACCCCTAACTGAAATTTGACATTTCCTTCAATTTAAATATAGACAACAAAACATTATTTCAAGAAAGAGTTCATGAGCTTTACTAGGCTTCTAAAGTGCCCTATGATACAAGGTAGTTTAAGAACTGTTTCAGATGAGTGGCTAAATAATTCTCATAAGAATCTTAAAATAGGCATATGGATCTGCAGTTATTTATAATTTCTCAAATATAATATGTTTGATAATATTAGTAGATAATATTTGTAAATATTAAATTATATTATAAACATTATAATGATTAATTTACATTAATAAACATTAATTTACATTAAATATAAATGTAAAGTACTAGCTAGCTCCCTGGAGGGCCTCAGGGTCAGCCAGAGTCAAGATAAATCAAAGTCCTTGGTCTTTAGGGGGAGAAGTGAAGGAGGCAGGCAAGCTGTCATGTGGATTAACAAAGGTGTATCCTGGATTCTGGAGTCTGGAGTCTCCAGCCTCTCTCCTCCTTGTCCTGCCACCATGTACCTCTCACTTCTCTCAACTGGCCCTCCAGTCCTTGCCTACGATTATCTTATTATCAAACATTCAGCAAGGACCAATGGAGAGGAGAGCCATCACATCACCACCTCATCTAAGTATGTATATAGAGCCATTGTCTCACATGGAATAGGTAATTAGCCTTCAGTGCTCCGTTGTCTTATTCAAGCATATCTTTTTGGAGTTTCAGCCCTCTACATATAATAATAAATAGATAATATTTGTAAAATGCTTAGTACAGTACTTGGCACATAATAAGTGAATAATAAGTATTTGTTCTCTCTTTCCTACTTCTGTTTTATCCCTCTCCCCCATTTTTGGTTAATGATAAAGTTCAAAACTTCCTCCCTCCCTAAAATCGTTGGTCTTCCTTCTCCTTTGAAGACCTGATCCTTCAATAATTTCAAAATTCTGTCACTTCCAGCCTAAATTTCCCTACTATACTTGGTTTAGCCTAGCTGCTTTCTCTGTTTTTATTGAGAATTTTCCAAAGGGCATCGGAAGACACTTTTGGGCTACAATTAGGATGTAACACAATACAATAAAAAAATTGGAGAGATAAATGCTGGTGAAAGATTGAGGAGAGGAAAGGAAGGGGAAATGGTGAATGCAAACTGATTTTTTGGAAACTCTATGAGAAAGGGACAAGAGATGAACTTGAGGGGATGGTAAAGTCAAATAAATCTTTGTGAGCCTCAATTTCCATTTCTATAAAATTGACATAATGATGCCTTATGGGTACTTTGTACATTAAAGTTATTTATGAAAATGCGCTCATTATTAATGAGCAAATGGGTTGTCAAGGCAATTTTAAATAGGCTATGTCTCTAACCCAAAGGGCATGGAAAGACTAGTAAGCATTGAGAAGGCTGGAGGTGTCAAATAAATAGTCTGCAGAATGGATGGATCCCACAACACTCCCTACTGCAACCTGATTCAGATTAACATGTAATTGGCAAATATCGAACAAAAGAAATTAAAACACAATAAAACATAGATAATATTACATGTCAATCTGCACCCAAAATCCCTTCCATGTGGATTAGTATCCCTGTTTCTAGTTGAGTTTGACACAGCTGAAGTAGACTATATTTATTGTTTTCCTGTTCTTCAGTCATGGTCCATTCTATCCTCCATTATCTTTTGAAGTCTCTCCAAGTTCTTGTTCATTATTTCCATGATCCTATCTATGCATTGCATCTTTTGCTGTCGCCTTTTATTTTGCCTTTAATCTTTCTCAACATCAGGGGCTTTTTGAATGAGTAAGCTTCAGTAGCATGTTGCCACAGGCATTTAGAATGCCAGTAAAGTAAAATACATTATTAAAGATATCTATTAGAAGAGGAATAGTATACTATGATGAATAGAGAGCTGGTATTGGAAGTCAAGAAGACTTGGATTCAAATCCTGCTTCTTACCTAAACTGACTGCAGGCCTATGGAAAAATCCATATCCTAAAATATTCTTTAAGAATATAAGATGTGGGGGCAGCTAGGTGGCACCAGCCCTGAAGTCAAGAGGACCTTGAGTTCAAATCTGGCCTCAGACACTTAATACTTCCTATCTGTGTCATCCTGGGCAAGTCACTTAACCCCAATTGTCTCAGCAAAAAAAAAAAAAAAAAAAGATGCAAAGTAGATGTCAATCTGTATTGGGAGAGGAATTTTTTAACTGTAAGTTCTTTACCCTGTCCAAGCAAACAATAGGAAGATGTCAGAAATGGTGCACTAGCTATGTAGAAAAAATTGATTATGTAGAGACAATAGATGAGCAGTTTGAAGTACAAATTGATATCTTTTAGATAATCAACAGTGAAAAATGTCTCCTCAGGGACATTATGAAAATTATTGATGAAATATTGGGCAGGAAACACATAGGCTTAAAAGATGTGAAAGGTCCCTGGTCTTATCTGTTGAAAGGAACCCAAATATTGATAAAGCCATTGATCTTTTTTTTTTTTTGATAAATAATTTTTATTAAAGCTTTTTATTTTCAAAACATTTGCATAGATTATTTTTCAATATTAACCCTTGCAAAACCTTGTGTTCCAATTTTCCCTCTCTTTCCCTTACCTTCTCCCCTAGATGGCAAGTAATCTAATGGTAGAAATATATGCTAAATCCAATGTATGCATACATATTTATATGATTATCTTGCTAAATAAGAAAAATCAAATGAAACCAGAAAAAATGAGAAAGAAAATAAAGTTCAAGCAAACAACAGCAAAAAAGTGAAAATGCTATGTTATGAGTCATACTCAGTTCCCACAGTCCTCTCTCTGGATGCAGATGGCTGTCTTCATCCAAGATCATTGGAACTGGTCTGAATCATCTCATTGTTGAAGAGAGCCATGTCCATCAGAATTGATCCTTGTATAGTCTTATTACTGTGTATAATCTCCTGGTTCTGCTCATTTCATTCAGCATAAGTTCATGTAAATCTCTCTAGGCCTCTCTGAAATCATCCTTCTTATCATTTCTTATAGAACAATAATATTCCATAACCTTCATATACCATAACTTATTCAGCCATCTCCAACTGATGGGCATCCACTCAGTTTTCAGTTTCTTTCCACTACAAAGAGGGCTACCACAAACAGTTTTGCACATGGGGGTCCCTTTCCCTCCTTTAAGATCTGTTTGGGATATAATCCCAGTAGAGGCACTGCTGTATCAAAGAGTGTGCACAGTTTGATGGCCCTTTGGGCATAGTTTCATATTGCTCTCCAGAATGGTTGGATCCATTCACAATTCCACCAACAATATATTAGTTTCCCAGTTTTCCCACATTCCCTCCAACATTCTTCATTATCTTTTCCTGTCATCTTAGCCAATCTGAGAGATTTGTAATGGTATCTCAGAGTTATCTTAATTTGCATTTCTCTGATCAATAGTAATTTAGAGCACCCTTGTATAAGTTAATTGATCTTTTAAACCATTATGATAAAATATCTAAATTAAAAAAAATCCTCTTTAACAATAGTACTTGATCGTTATTGGCAAGAATGGGGTCCATGGTATAGAATCAGAAAATCCAGGTTGAAGTTCAAACTCATCTAATTAACAGAGTGTTTTTAGACAGGTCAATTAACCTGTCTCGAGCCTCAATTTCCTTATTGGTAAAATAAGTATCATAGATAAAGGGTAAGAATGGTTCTTATAGGTTGTGGAGTCCAACTATCTTATTTTACAAATGAAATAAACTGAGGCCCAGGAGTTAGCATAACTTGTGTAAAATGTCTGAGTTGTGTTTTGCACCCAGCTGTTCCTGCCTTCAAGTCAAACTCCATATCTACTTCTATACCCTAGTGAACAAAAATAGTCTTCTGAGGTTCCTTTTAATTCTAGATACGTGCATATCCATGTGATCTCTGACCTTTTTGTTACCTTCCAATCTTAAATATATGATTTATACTTATCAAATTGACCCTGGGGCAGACTTCAAGCATTCAACATCTGGGATATGAAGAGATAAAGATGGAGAAATCCAAAGACAATTTTTCTTCCTTTGTCATTTACTATGAGAGCACTCTCTTCAAGGTCTCTCTTATTGATAATTATAGTCATTCTCTCTCCTCTCCCATTGCTCTTGGTCCTATATAATTGTGGGCTAAGGAGAAATTATTAGATGCTTTGGCAGGAGCCCAGGAGGTATTGCTAATAACTTAGAGAACCAAAAAGATTGGGTATAATAACCCCTATCCAAAGTTCTTTCCCATGGTCTCTAAAGCAAATCACCACTTCAATGTTCTAAGTGGGTTTACGGTATGTGGCAGTGACTGACTCTATATTAGACATACTGTTGACCCAGGTTTCCCAGTTTTCTCACATTCCCTCCAACATTCTTCATTATCTTTTCCTGTCATCTTAGCCATATAAATATACACAAATTTACAAACATCTTAGTGCAGGCTATTAAATTCTTAAAACTGCACAAAGGATTTTGAGACACCCATGTGTGTATGCATGTATACATTTATACACATGCACATGGAACACACAGGTGTATCTTTCCATGTGAATAAACATGCATGCGTGTCAAACAATATTCACCTAAATTGGTGCGATTCATCTGAAAATAATTATACTAATGATATCAGTTAAACATTTTAGTTTCCCAAAAAGGTTTATGTCCAGTGTCTCATTTGATTCTTATAACAGTCTCATGAGGCAAATAGTAGGTTTATTCAATCAGAATTTAGTATTAAGTGACCACTGTGGTAGGTGCTGGGTATAAAAGACAAAGAATGGAATGATGTAATGATAGAGAGAAGTACATATATACATACATAGATATTCACACACACACACACACACACACACACACACACACACACATATATATATATATATACATGCAGAATACAAATAAAGAGACTTAATATGAATCAATGCAAAGTAACTAAACATGAGGTCATGGGAGAGGGAAAGCAGACACTAGGAGTTTGGGCAGACCAGGTAGGCTTAGAAGATGATGCTTGAGGAAGAAAATGAATATAAAGAGGTAGAGGTGAGGAGAGTACAAAAGGAGGAGGAGGAGTCCAGTACAAAGACACAGAGGGTTGAAATGAAGTATGTGAGAAACAAAGGGAATGCCAGTTTGGCTGGACTATAGCATGTGCGAAGGGGAGTAATGTACAATGAAATTAGAAAAATAAATAGATTGGGAGCCAAATTTTGAAAGGTTTCAAAAACCAATCAAGTTTATAATAATATATAATATACTAGAGAAAATAAATAAGGAGCCACCGAAGTTTATTGAATTGGAGAGAAACATGTTCAAAATGGTCCTTAAGGCTGATCACTTTGATAATAGTGACTAGACTGGGAAGAGAGCATGGCCAGAGAAAGCAATTTGGAAGCTGTTGAAACAATCTAGATGTAATCTAGGATTTTCTAGATAGAGGAAAGGAGAGTTCCTTGAGGAGAAGAGGACTGATGATTTGGTTCTATAACAGCAAGGACCCTGAGCCTAGAGGAACAAAAACTTGAAGTTGGCCTTCAGTTATCACTCAAAGTTGTTGCCAGCCAGGTGATGGGAAGACAGATGTTTTCTCTAGTAGCTTCAGCTTAATATTCTGTAATTTAAAAAAAATTAAAAACAATTTTTAAAAAATGAGCTAGACTAATATCATAAAACAGAACATTTCCATATATAAAGAACAGAAAAAGAATTATGTAAGAAAATATGAACTTTATCATGTTCAGAAAATAAAGTACGTTTTATCACAAAAATAGAGTATACTAAAGTTTACAAGATAATAACCCAGTTGCCCCACCTTCCTTCTCAAGGTATCTTGTATTTACTTACTTTGTACAGATTTAAATTCATTCTCTTCATATATATTCTGTAAGTCTGTGTGTGTGTGTGTGTGTGTGTGTGTGTTATTATATATATATATAATTATATATATCTATATATCTATATCTATATATATATATATATATGTATACACGTACATACTTGTTTCTCCTATCACATTATTCCATCCTTAGCATAGTTCCTGGCACACCATAGTCACTTATTATATACACATTGATTGAATAACATCTATCCCATTTGCTTCACAAAGCGTTGTAAAGTTCAAATGAGACATTAAATATAAAGCTTTTTGAAAACTGAAAATAGTTCCTTTCTAAACATTCTTCAGCTCTCCTGAGTGAATGCATTGATGCTCTTTTCTTTTTTTCCTGTCCTTTATTGTAATCATTGTATAAGTTGTTTTGGTTCTGCTCACTCCATCAGTACATATACAAGTCTTTCCAGCTTTCTCTGACTTCATTCCTTTTGTCATTTCTTAGGTTATAATAATATTCATAAGGATAAGGTTAGGAATAGGACTTGTGATTTTATTAAAATTCTTGGTAAAGAAATTCCCTCTACCAATACAAATTGGTACTCTTTGCTAGTTACAATTTTAAAGTCTCATAGAGTACTGAGAAGTTAACTTTCCTAGGGTCACACAGCTAGCATGTGCCATCTCTCCTGGCTCTAATAGTATCTCTTTTTATTATACCCCTCATGTATCATACTTTGTCCAGTTATTTCCCAACTGATTGGGTACCTACTTTATTTCCAGGTTATTTTTTTAAACAACAAAAAGAGTTGCTATAAATATTTTTGTACAGATGGAATATTATCTCTCTTTTAACTCTTTGGGAGTATAAGTTTAAGGAAGGGTATTGTTAGGTAAAATGAGATGTGTGATTTGAAGACTTTAGGGTATAATTCTACAAACCTTACAGGAATTATTGTGTCTATCCTCCCACATCCCATCCAACAATTAACATTTTTTCTTTTTTGTCATTTTTGACAATCTACTGCATCAGGTAGAGCCTTAGCATTTTAAAAAATTGCCTTTCTCTTATTATTAGTTATTTGAAGCATTTTCTTCATATGATTGCTGAGAATTTGCATTCTTCTTTAGAAAACTATCTTCTCGTCTTTTGACTATTTGTCTACTGGTAAAAGGATTCTGTTCTTATATATTTCTATTAATTTCTTCTATATTTTGAATGTCAGAACTTCATTAGAAAAACTTCCTACATATAACTACATTAATTTGGTTATGCAAAAATCTTTTCATTTTTATATAATCACTTTCTTCTCTTCTACTTTGTTATACTATGACATTTGGTATTAAGATCACATGGAGTTTATTGTGGTATGTGGAATTAGATATTGGTCTAAACCTAATTTATGCTGATTTCCCCAACACTGTCAATTTCTGTTGATATTGCCCCAAATGGCAATAGGTGACATTATTTCATTTGTCAAACAATTTGCTATTACATTAATTTTTCTGGGTTTTATTTACCTAAGCAAATTCACTGGTCAACTATGCTGATAATTTTTAAAAATTGTAATACATGATTTTGATTAATCACTGCTTTGTAGTATGGTTGGGGATCTGGTACTGCTAGGCACTTCTCTTTCTCAGCTTTTTCTCATTTTACCTGGTGATCTTGATCTTTTTTTTCCTTTCAGATAAATTTTATGATTTTGTCTAGTGCTATAAAGTAATCCTTGGGTAGTTTCAGTGTTAAGGTGATAAATGTGTAGATTTATTTATATGATACTGTTATTTTATATTAGCACATCCTACATATACTTTTTTCCCCAATTATTTGCCTTTTTTCTATAGAGAGTATGTTATAGTTGTATTCATAGAATTCCCTTGTATATCTTAGAAGTAGATTCCCAGAAATTTTATATATTCTGCAGTTATCTTAAGCATAATTTATTCCTCTTTATTTTCTTCTTAGTGGAATCCAAATTCATAGGATAGTATTATAAAGCTGGAAGCCAGTTAAGTCTGCAGAATGAAAAGGGGGTTCATTAGAAAGTCAGGGAACTGTTTTTCTAGTCACCTCATTAATTTTCCTTCCACAGGGTGGTGCTATGAGTCTAGAGGCCTTTTAGGTCCTTGGACAGAATTGTGGTCTACTGGAGAAAGAAGAATGGTATCATATATTGCGTTTTTTTTTTTTTTTTTCTACGTAGGGTGAAATCAGATGTGTATTATTATCTTGAGTGCTTGCATAGAAAATGAAGGTCCCTTTTAGCCATACCAGTGTAAATTTATATATGAGCTATATCTAACCTATCCAAGGAAAACAGTATAAAATAAACCAAAATAAACAGGTTTGTCCTTGCTCCTCCAAAGATTGAATACATTTTGTATAAACCCAAAGCTTGGGATTTGGGACTATGATTTACATTTTTCAAAATTTGGGTCTCCTAAATATGTATGCTTTTCTAATTCTTTGGATTTCATTTTGTATCATCTTTTATAGGTTTCCATAGATCACTTGTGTGCTTGATATTTATTGTTTTTATAGCACCATAATATTATATTAATAAACCATAATTTATTCAGCCACACTCCAATTTTTTTTTTTTTGTTGCTATGATAAATTGAGAAGCTGTGAACATTTTTTGAACAGTTAGGTACTTTTGTATTTTTATGATGTTTAGGGGATAAATTAATTCAGTGCATTGAAATTTATCATTTTCAGGGCTTTTAAAGAATGAAGATATCATTAAAGAGTACTAATATTTGAATAGCTACTCTGATCTTGGCAGACATAGATTAGCTAATTTGATTGACCAATCAATTGATAGATGGATGAAAAAGAAAAATAGATTGATAGATATAGACAGGTAGAAATATAAAGATTAAATCTTTAAAAAGCGCTTATTATGTACTTGGCACTATGTAAATAATAGGTTTACAAATACAGCCAAGCCAGATGGTCCTTGTTTTCAAGGATTGTGTGTTTTGCTGGAGAAAATAGTATATGAAGAAGAGATGGATGAAATTTCCATGGAGAACTGGTTCCAGATAAGATAGGGCTCATTTATTAGAGCCTAACATTGTTGGGACATATTCCATTTGTCATTCTTATTTCCCTCTTATCAGAATATCAGGGTATGAATGGAAGTATTGGGAAGCGACTTGGAGACCAGAGTGCTGGAAAATGACTGGAAAACTGAAGTTCCATATCATACCCATTATACTACATCATTTTGTTGTCTATTTCCTCCTCTGTAGGTTGCATTCATTATAAAGTCAAGGGAATCCAGTTTTACTTCTTGTTGATCTGTTGTGATCTTCACTCAAATCCTCTCTTATATACTTCCCTATTCTTATTCTTGAATTTCCTCTTAAGAATGTTCTTGTTTAACATACCACTGTTCTCACATCTAATCTATGGAACAAGGCACAAGTTTCATAGTTAAGAATCTCATGTCATCAAGTCTTAGTGATGCTGTTGAGGTCAAATTTGTCTCTTGGTCTTGGTAGTTTTGGTTTATTTTGTTCCTTGTATATTTTCCTGTATTTGTGCATTGACTTTTGAGACAATGAGCTTTATTTATTGGCAGCTCCTCAGATTCATCTCCTATGATTTCTGGACATTTCTGTCACTAGAATTTCTCCATATGATTGCTATTCTGTTGTCTTTAACTGGGTAGATACACAAATTAAGAGTGTTTTTTTCATCTTTTTCTTCCTTTTCAGTTTTATGACTTTTTGATTTTATTGTGAGACTCTAAGCTAGGGGTTCTTAACATTAGAAAGATCAGATAAATACAATGAGACAAAATTATGTTAACATATTACTTTGAAAGAAGCTTTTCATCCCTACCATCTTTATTTTCTTTGCCTTATGGATAAAAATTATAACATATTCTATTAATTGATGTAGCTGGTTCTTTGAAATATACTTAAATTCTGATACTTCTTTTTTGTATCATGTATCCCTCTGGCAATTTGGTGGAATCTATGGACCCCTCTTCAGGACAGTGTTTCTAAAAACATAAAATAAAATGCATAGATTTCAAAGGGAATCATTTATATTGGATTACAGTTAAGTAATTAAAAAATTAATGGATCTCAGGTTAAGAATTACAGGTAAGTATATTTTTAGAATTGTGTTGGTTATCATTTACATTCTCTATTCCTGGCCAAGAATACATCATTTTTACATTTTAATCTGTGGTCCAGAAATTCAAATCTTGTGCTCAAACCCTATCCTTTTAATCTTTACTTTCCAAATTTGCATTTTTCTTCCAAAATCTTTTTCTTCAACTACTAGCTATTATCATTTCATTCTGCCATCTTTATTTATTTATTTATTTATTTATTTATTCATTTATTTATTTATTTATTTATTTATTTATTTATTTGTTTATTTATTTATTTGTTTATTTGTTTGTTTGTTTGTTTATTTGTTTATTCATTCATTCATTCATTCATTCATTCATTCATTCATTCATTTATTTATTTATTTGTTGCTTTATGGATAAAAAAGTACATTCTGTTAATTAATACAGCTTGGATCTTTGAAATATTCTTAAATGCTGGTACTTCTTTTTTGTATAACATATCCTCTGGTAATTTGGTGAAGCCTATGGACTCCTCAGAACACTGTTCTTAAAAGCATAAAATAAAATGCATTGGATTTCAAAGGGAATCATTTATATTGGATTACAATTAACTAATTAAAAAAAAGTTAATAGATCTCAGGTTAAGGATTCTAGGTAAATGTATTCAATGCACATATATGCATATACATACATATATACATACATACATGTGTATTTAAGTCTAGTTTTTTTTCTTTGTCGAAGGAAATGATTTTTGTTCATACACAGCAATCACATAGTAATGACCAAAATAAAAACATGACACACTATGAAAAATTGTCCTTGCGCTTAGTGCTTGCTGGAAGGAAGCTCCTCAGTCCTATGTTATTCTTGTTCTTGGTTCTCCTGTTTAAATATTGTGGCAAGTCACCTGTTTGACATCCTGACAGGTGGCTCCTCAGTGAGGCTTTATCTATTTACAGCAAGAGGTTCTTAACTTAAGATGTAGATTTTCTGTTCTTTCTTCTCTCTTTCTCTTTTTTCTTTCTTTCCTTTTTTCTTTCGTTTTCCTCCCTCCCTCCTTTTCCTCTCTCTTTCTCTCTTTCTCTTTTTCTCTCTCTTTCTCTCTTTTCTCTCTTTCACTCTCTTTCTATTTCTCTTTCCCTTTGTTTCTCTCTTTTCTCTCTCCTTCCCTCTCTCTCCTGTCTCCCTTCCTTCCTTCCTTCCTTCCTTCCCTTCCTTCCTTCCTTCCTTCCCTTCCTTCCTTCCCTTCCTTCCTCCCTTCCTTCCTTCCTTCCTTCCTGCCTTCCTGCCTTCCTGCCTTCCTGCCTTCCTGCCTTCCTGCCTTCCTGCCTTCCTGCCTTCCTGCCTTCCTGCCTTCCTCTAACCCTCTCCCTCCCCCCCTCTTTCTTTTTGTTTCAAAGAATTTGAACATTGTCATTTGATATAGGCATCTAGAGGGCTTGCTTAGATAGTTTGGCATTGACTGATGAATACCTGAGTTCAGATTTAACTTGAGACACTAGCTATGACCCTGGACAAGTCACTCAAAACTCTCTGAGTCTTAATTTTCTTATCTGGAAAATGAGAGAATGACAGCACTGACCACCCATGGTTATTGTAAAATATAAAATGCTATAAAGCTGTAAAACTATAGATTATGTTGTAAAACACTTTGGGAATTCTTAATGCTCTCTATAAATTTTAATTCCTGTAGATAAAAACATTTTCCTTATAAGGAGTTCACAAGCTTCATCAGATTACCATTGGGGTCCCTTGTACAAAAAGTATAAGAACTTCTGATTTATAGTACTTGTCTCACATTTCTTCATAAGATGGAGCTGCCTTGATCAGCTGCTTCCAGTGGGTATTAGTAGCTTTCTCCAAAAGCCTTAATACAATCAGAATGGGAACACAGCTTGTGGTGGGGTGGGGAGAAGTGATACAGGATTTGGAGTGAGAACTAGATTCTAATCCTGACTCTGCCACTGATTGATTTGACTTTGGCCAAGACATTGATCTGCTCTTTGGGTCTCAGTTTTCTCTTCCATAAAATGAAGGGATTGTACTAGATGCCCTCTAAGGCCCCTTCCATGATGTAGCTCATGTGTGTGAAGGCAGAGGCAAGGGAATTCCAGCTGAATCCAATTTCCAGACACTTTCACTCCTAATGGTCATATTGTATTTCCTTGATGCTCTTTGTCTGATAAATACATTGATTCTTGCAGATGAATAACTGACACTTAAGGAGATTTAGCAGCTTGTTATATCTATACTACTTTATTATAGAGTTTTGTTGAACCCAATAGATATGTTCCTGAAAACTAAGGATTTTGTTAATCTTTTGTGATTTTAGATGTATTGGGAAAGCTTGCTATTGAAAAGACTTCTGTAATGAATGTTTTTATAAAATGAAAAAAATCCTTTTGTAATGTAAATTATAATCTAACTTATCTATTTTATAAATCTGAGTTTTTGTGTAGCCTTAAAGTGAGCTACATCTGAGTTTTAAAAAATGTACAGTTTCCCCCCTTATATTTCTTCTTTTCAATAAGATATTGTTGCTTCATTTCAAGAACCTAATTAAAGCTGATAGACCAGTAAGTGATGTCAAATGTCAAAATTCACAAGGGCTAATTGCTTTTGGATGTTTCATGAAAGAAGAAAAACATATAAAAGCAATGCAACTATGTAATGAAATTAAATTATCTCAAAATTACTTTTCTCAAATGTATAATTTATTTAAGCATTTTGATGTTTTCAAAGCATACACTTATGTTATGTCTAATGTTCAGAATTTGAAACAACAATCAACAAATTATTTATTTATTTTAAGTTCTCTCTCAAGACCAGTTACTTAATTAAGATTTTCTGCCTTGACATTTATTGTCACCTGAGAACATCTGATGACTTGCTTTACTGGTATGGGTAATCTATGAAAGTGAAATGTTTTTGTGAGCTACAAACATATTTCTTTTATGAAGAACTTTTAATTAAGAGCTCTCTTCCATGAGTTTTAGAAAGATGAGTGAAAGCAGAAACATAATTCATGCTTTTTAAAAAAAAATTCTCCCCCTAAACTTATAATTTCATTAGTGGAAGGAGTTCCTCCCTGAATAAACTCCTTTACTTATACACATTCACAAGTGTTCTGTAACTTTGAGATTTGTCTAAGAATGCTGAAAAATTAAGCTACTTGTCTGTGATTATATTATCAGGATGTGTCAGAAAAAGGAATTGAACCCTTAAGTCTTCCTGATTTTGAAGCCAGTTCTCTATTAACTATATCCTGCTGGTTCTCACAAATACCAGTCAGTATTTGGTCTCTTGTTATGATGTCTGCAAAACTGAGCTTACATTTTATTTTTATGTCCACTTTCTTGTTCTTATGTCCTCTTCTTCGTAAAAGAGTTGTTCTGTGCTGAGTCGGGCAAGCACCAAATAATACCATAAAGAATGACATTGACTACATTTTAACTGACAGGGAAAACCTTACTGTTTATGTAGGAATTGTTTCTGCATCAGCTTTCTGTGTATGGTAAGAGGATTAACTCATCACATATAGACCAAATTTTGTAAAAATCAAAAAGAATCAAAATGACAAAATGGCATGCGATTAAAATTATTTAACCTTGAATAATATAACTAGTTATTGGCATTTCTAAGAATAGGAAATAGATATCAGAAATGACACTGACACTATAATAATTTTAGCTAGAAGCTAAACTAATATAAATTAATTACCATAATGAAACCAAAAGAACCCAGAAAACACCTTAGCCATTATCTGATTTCCTATCAAATAGAAAGAGATTCTGTCTGCCAAAGGGTTTAAATATAAGCTCATCTGTAAAATCTTACATGGAAGGATGACGAATAATTGTGGGCAATGTTGTTTCATAAAGCAAAGAGAAGATGCAGAGGGCAAAACCCATTTAAAGAATGATTGGAAAGAAATCCAACTAAGCAAAGTCATTTCAAGGGCACTCAAAGATGAAATGAAAGAAAGACTACAAATGGAAGAAAAATGGAAGAGATTGACAGAAAACATTTCAACAGCAATCTGACTGTTTTCTCCATTAAAGATAGTGGAACCATCTCATTTCAACCTTAATGTCAAAGTTCTTTTTGTGCTTATAGAAAAGATAGAAATGGCAATAAAGAAAACAAAGAATAAGAACCAGGAAAACATCCAGATCAGACCAAATATATATGGAGCTGTACTGGAAGTGACAGAATTGTGTGGGTGTTGAGGGACTTATATATATAGGTTATCTGCAGGGGCAGGGAAATAAAATCTCAGATTAAAGTTACCAGGAGAACAATAATTACAGCTGTATATATTTACTTTTCAGTCTACACATAGATGAGTTTATAAGTTACCTCTCTATTATTTTAGGGTTTCCTAGATGAGGACATTAGTTAGGAACAGGAAGATTTTTGTATCTGATACTCAACGATTGATCACAATTGGCCATTTCTAAGTTAACCAAATGATATAGATCATTGTCAAATACGGTGCATAAGCCTACAATATTCAGGATTGCTGTTTGAATTATATTAAATTGTAAATATTTTATAAAATGAACAAAAATCCAACAAAACACAGATAGTATTTAAAACAGTCAAAATTAGTCCACAATTATCCTTTTATGCAACTTGGAGGCTCTTGTTTCCTATTTGTTTGATGCTACTGTTGTAGATGAAGCTATTCAATTTTACTATTTGTTTCTTGATTATGAAAACAAATTGGTTCTGCAGAATAAGATACCAGCTTACAGACTATTTTACTATTAGGTATCTTACTTCTATACTATACTATAAAATAATTAAAGGTTTCCTGGGAGATATGAAAAGAAAAAAATCCCTGTTTAATGACTGCACTTTTAATAATCATCACCCAATACTCAAAACAGGGAGATATGTGCTTGCCAAAAGTATTTGCCACTGTGATGGTGAGATCCAGTGCATAATTCAAGTTAAAGACTCATTTTCTCTAAATGAAATGGTTCTCCAGATGCCATTGCTTAGGGATAACAGGTGTTGTTAGCATCAAGTGCAGAGACATTGGACCCTTCCTCCTAGAAAAAAACTGTGTCATCACTTGAAGAAATGTGAAGGTTTAGTCCACACAAGAAACACCAAGTGGATGAACAATGTGCTGCATCCAGATTTTAAAATGCCTTTGGATGTATGCCCTACAGAATTTCTCTAACAGTATGTCTATCTAGTACAGAACCCACACATGGACCATGACTTGGGATAAGAATTGGAAGGAAGATTAAGACTAGATTTCATATGGGAATTTTAAAAACATTATTTTTCTGATCTTATCTCAAGTTTCTAATATAAGAAAGGCCTATATTTTCAACATTAACATTTTATGGGGATTATGAGATGTGGAAGCCACTGCTTCAGAAAATACAAAGATGAATATCATAAAGAGGACAATAAGGAAGCAGGTGTAGAGAGATTGTGAGCAAGCCCTGACATATAAGACCAATGAGGAACTCAAAGAGGAAAAGAGATAAAAGAACTAAATGATAGAAAGAGAAAATGGGCTGGTGATTTGATGAAACAGAAATAGCAGATGGACAATCAAAATGCTCCACTGGTCTCTTTTGTTGACAGAAGCTAACAAGAACAAATTCTACTATAATGGATGAACCCACTATGATGAGTTTTTGGGGAATATAGATAAAGGGGCATAGACAGACAGGCATGGGTAATTTGAAATCTTTCTAATCAATGAAATAACCAATCTATTCGAACATCTGAATCATTCCTCACATTTTAATCCAGGTTGGGGCAACTAACTAGGTGACACAATGGGGCAGCTAAACGGTATACTGGATGGAGTACCAGTCCTGGTTTAGGAGGACCTTATATCATATCCAGCCTCAGATATTTATTCCTTACTAACTGTGACCCTGGGGCATATCATTTAACCATTATTACCTTGCAAAAAGAAAAATTCAGGTGAAAACACCCCGTGGCTATACTATAGGAAACAAAAGGTCAATAGAGAAAGCAGTATTCATATATTTTGAAAAGTGGAGAAAGAACCAGTATTCTCTGCAAATATGTTTTCTAGGGAACTTGTTTCTGTATTCATGGAAATCTACCTAAGGGGTAGAAAAAGCAAAGGCCCTCGAGCTCAATGCAAGAGAATCTCCTCTTGGAACTCTGCTTTTCAGCCAGTCAGATGTAACAGGCAAGAATCAGAACATGAATTTCAGCACCCTGGACAACGCCTTTATTATCCTGATCTCTCTATAGTCTTAAGAAGCATAGACAAAAGACTGGAGTTTGGATGGAACTTGGTATGTGTATAGAAGTGAAGACACAGACTTGGATGAAGTGGAGGGATCATGCTGAGAAGTTATGGGACATAAAATGGACAGCTAAAATAGGACTAGATTATGATGCCTGGAATAGGTGTTTTCTGTGAGTAATAAGTGCTAGAGGGCACAGACAAATGCCTTTGTAAGGACCCCAATTCAGGAGATGAACTGGATAAAAAACAAATCTAGGGACCAAGAGGATTCTACACCCATCTTTGCTGTTGTTTAGTTCTGTCAATTGTTTCTGATCTTTATTACTGAATTTGGGTTTTCTTGGCAGAGATATTGGAGTGATTCAGGACTTCCTTCTCCACCTCATTTTACAGATGAGGAAAAAATGGCAAAAAAGGACTAAATGTCTTACCCAGGGACACAGAGCTAAGAAATGTCTGAGTCAGATCTTCTGACTCCAGACTTGGCACTCTTAAGAACATACCACCTAGCTACCTCATTCATTGGAGCACCTCTTTCAGATCCTGTCCCTTCTCTTAGGAAACAGTATTGCTTGGAATATCCAGTTGTTCCATAGACAAATTTAATTGATTGGGGTTCAGTGATTGTAATGCATAAAACACCCTGCCTTGTAAAGATAGTGCATAAATTTTACCTGTTTGAGAACTTGAAAAATAGGCATTTTTCATTGCTGGAGGATTTTTGTGTTTGTTTGTTATTCCTCTTCCTTCGATAGTTATTTTAAAAACATTTTACGAGGGAATAAAATAGTATACTGTTTGGAAACTATCTTCTAGAGAATGGGAATGGCTAATATTTGATATATAATAACCCATTTCCTCCTCTGGGCAATTGATTCTGTCCTGGGTGCAAGTTTCCCTAGTGATGGGACTATTTTTAAAAATTAATAATAGCGTTTCATTTTCAAAATACATGCAAAAATAGTTACTAACATTCACCCCTACAAAACCCTAAGTTCCAAATCTCTCTTCTTGCCCTTCCCTTAACCCCCACCCCTAAACAGGAAGCAATCCAATACAAACTAAATATGTACAGTTCTCCCAAACACACTTCCACATTCATCATATTCACAAGAAAAATCAGATCAAAAAGGAAAAAAATATAAGAAAAAAAAAGCAAGCAAGAAAACAACAAAAAACACTATGCTGTCATCCACACTTAGTCCCCACAGTCCTCTGTGCAGATAGCTCTCTCCACCACAAGTCTACAGGAATAGCCCCAAATCGCCTCATTGTTGAAAAGAGCCAAGTCCATCACAGTTGATCATCATATAATTTTGTTGCTATGTTCCATGTTCTCTTGTTCTATTCACTTCATTTAGCATCAATTCATGTAAGTCTCTCCAAGCTTCTCTGAAATCATCCTGCTGCTCATTTCTTATAGAACAATAATAGTCCATAACATTCATATACCATAATATATTCAGCCATTCCCCAGCTAATGGACACCCACTCACTTTCCAGTTCCTTGACATGACACAAAGGGCTGCTACCGACATTTTTGCACCCTTTATGATGAGTCTATTATTACTTACACATTTTCTCTCTTGTTGTTCTTTCTTGGATACTTTCATTTTTTACCTCTGCTTATCAAAATCCTTTTACTCTCTATGAAGCCATCCCTGATCGCTCAAATACTAACAGATCTCCCCCTCTGAATGCCTATCTCACTTTCAGTCCATACTATTTATAAGTGCTTATTCATACCCAGATCATTAGTGCTTGCTGTTCCTATGTTATAATTCTCTAATTTAATGGAAAGATCCAAAAAAGCAAAAATACCATCTTTTATGTTTCCCTATATCTGCAAATCAGAGTACACGCTCAGTGCTCAATAAATTCTCTCCAGTTGATCGCTGAGCCCTTAGTTATTTAGCCTCCATTTTCCCACCTAATTAAAAATTTCATCTTTGCTACTCTTCACTGCAGCCTTCCTTTCCCCACTAACCTTTCATGTGGCACTCAATGAGGCAGTCTTGGAAGACTTGCATAGTCTATCAGCTGTCTTACTTCTAACAGCCAGCCCTCATTGTTAATGCTATAAAAGATCCCCTGAATATGACCTCCTCTTCCTAAATTTCCTCTGCCTGTCTTTGACCATTCACCAAGGATTTTCTCCAAACCTCCTTCTATTTTATGCTGTTGCATCAATTGTCAAATTATAACCTCACAAAGCCGGACTGCCACTCCTGCCCATTCCTTTTCAGCTTTCCTCTAGCACAGATCTCCTTTTGGCTTTTCTCCAGGACCTTGGTGCTTCTGTGATTCACAGGCAGGATTTTTTTAATGCATTCCCTCCTTTTCCTGCCCTCACTTTCAGGATTTTGGTATGCAAGTTATCTGCTCCTGAAAACTTCTTTGCTCTGAGTGCCTCTCATGGCCATTATCTTTGCTCTAATAAATGAAAATCCGTAGTCATTCCCTCTCTTTTGGCACATTTTCTTTATTTCAGATGCATTTTTTCTTCTGCCCTGATGAACAAGAAGCAAAGCTTGTCATTCTCTACTAAGTCTCTCTCCCTTCTGATTCTCTGATTAATCCCTCTTGTGATCCTGCAGTGAACTTCTACCCTTTTCCAGGTAACCTGTGCTCCTTGCTGTTATCCCACAATGAAATGTTTGCCCCCTGAAATGAACAGTATCCAGAGATTCTTAACTTGCATTTGCCATTACCAGTCTCCTTCAGGTGATTTGAGTTACTCTGAAAGAATTACCTTCCAGATGTTTAATAGCCATCTTTTAATAAGTTTTTTTTTTAGGAGAGCCTTCCCTGTCCACTCCAGGCCAGGTTGATCTCAATTTTCTGACCCAAATCTCTCCCCAAATCACTGAATAGCCCTTGGTTCAGGCAAGCGATAGCTAGAGAGGTAAGAAGTACAAACCTCTATCTGCTTTATTGTATTCCAGGACTTTCAGAACAGATCTCACAAAAGTAGAACAAAAGCTCATAATCGGGGACCCGGGGACTATGGGTAGATTTTAGGGGTCTATGAACTTGGATGAGGAAAATGATATTTTGATTTTAATTAAAACCTTCTATTGAAATTCAACTTTTCCTACAATTATAAATGCTGACAACTAACATTAAACCAAGCCATAGACTTCAACGGATTTCTAAAGGGAGCCAGAGCACAAAAAATTTAAGAACCTCTCGTCTAAATAAAAAAAACACTATTATTTGATGTTCATATTGTTTTCACGTGGACTGGCTTTATCATTTCTATGAAAAAAATATCAGAAGGATGTGAGTCTGAGGAATTCCTGGTGCCAGAACAGATGTCAAACCCTCTATGACTTGGTAGCTAAGTCCTAGGGAGTTGCTTAAGGCTCAGAGAGGTTGCAGGATTTGCATGCATTTATCCAAGACTGTCAGAAGTGGGAAATAAAAAGAAGGGAACAATATTCATATAGTAGCATGAATGATGCTAAATACTTTTACAAACATGGTCTCACTTGATCCTCATGACAACATGGGGAGGTAGGTGCTATTATTATCCCCATTTTACAGATAAAGAAACTAGAGTACATAAGTTGAGTGATTTTCCCAGGTTCACACAATTAGTGTGAGATGAAAAATTTGACTTCAAGTCTTTCTAACTCCTGGCCCAGATTCCTCTCTACCACACTGGCAGCTCCCTCTTAGAGAAGAGCCAGTACCTTCTAGAGAGGGAGATCTGGACCAAAGTCCCCTTGATTCTAAAACAGTCCTCTAGTGATTATATCATTTTTAGAAAGGTGTGAAATGGATATAATTCTCCATGTATAGACGACATATAGAGCACAGCATTAAGGTATGAAGGAGTACCGTACTGTTTTTTATGTGTCTGTTTTTGTGAAAACTCAGGAGTACTTTATTGCTGCCTATATAACTATTGAGCAACCCTATCCCAGAATCAGGCATTGCCCAAATAAAACAAAACACCAAGGTTACTCTATATTACACCACCCTGCTATATGGAGAACTATTCCATATTTGGAGTTGAGGGAGCATGGAGTTTGGGGGATATTATTATTGGCTCAGCCATGTTGGCCCATTAAATATGAAGCAAATTCTGCTGTTTAACTCCATTTTTTCAGAAAAAGAAAGAATTATTCTCAGCAAAGGAACAAAAGGGAGGATACTAGACTTGTGGTCAGGAGACTTGGCTTTGACTTTAACCTCACCTATTTGCTAGCTGGATGACTATGGCCAAATCACTGAACTCCTCAGAATCTGTTTTCTCATCTGCAAAATGGGTCTCGTCCTTCTTTCATTTAAAACTGATATTTTTATAATGCTAGAAAGTTTGCAAAGTATCTTACACTATACCTGTTATTGTACCATTTGAGTCTATTGGTACCCCACTCAATGAGGTACCACAGGCATTTTTTATCCCCCTTTTATAGATGGAAACTGGAATTCACAGTTCAGTGACTTGAGTTTAGTTACAATTAAGTGTCAGAAGTAGAAACTCTCCATCTTGGGATTCCTCATGAGGAAATCTGGGAGGCTTTGCACCACTCAGATTACTTAGAAGTCTGGATTCTAGGATTGTCCCCTCCTCTATTTTGAAGGCAGCAGGGATGCATGAATGACATTGTCTAGGATCTTCTCCTTGGGCCATAAGGATGAATAGATGAAACTTAGCATGTTCTATTTTTTTGGAATGTAGGAAAGATTTTTATTTTATATTCTTGCAAGAATGGGTGTGTAGGTTAGGAGATATACCTTTAAAATTCCCAAAGGCAGCATTTTATTTCCTATTTGAAGGGCAAATCCCTTCTCTGATTCTCCATTAATTGGATATTATAGAAATTACAAGACCTGAATCTCCATCCCTCATTACAGAGCCAGTCCCTGCCCCCATGGAACTTACATTTAGAAGGGGGGGAGTTACCTTGTTCTTTTGCCATAAGGCTTTTAGTAACAGATCTCTTTGGCGACAGAAGGGATTCCCCGCCACTTCTTGTGTTCCTAGAATCTCTCATAGAAAGATGAAAAAGGTAAAGAAGAACTGAAAGTGTTTTGTCTTTTCCTTTTGTAAGCCAAAACAATGAGTGGGTATTCCAAAAAGTGTCCATCTTCCCCAGAATCTGAGCCAGCTGACTCATCTTAGGGGCAGCTGTCATCAGTTCTTCTTAGACGTCCATCTTCCAGGAGAGCTAATGGGTAGTGCCAAGCCAACCAATTTATCTTAGACACATCCATCCTGTTTGTCTTGCAAGTTGCTAATGGACATGACTAAATTCTTGGGCAATCAATCAATCAATGAGCATCTTTTAAACTGCTCACTTTAAGCCCATCAAAGTAATCAGGCAACTGCCAGCTTAATATTTTACAGCAGTTCAAATGGAATACTCCCTGCTTCCAGTCATTCAAGGTCACCATTCTGCAGTCATAGGACCAGAGATCTTAGTAATGGGGAGAGACCTCGATAGGACCACAGTAAATCAAAATTTGAAATCTCCCTGGATACCCATATATTTTGGAAAAGTGTAATTTTTTTGTTGCCCTTTCTTAAAACTTTGAAATCTGCTGCATGATTTAATTAGTGTGCTTAACTGAAAGCAAGGCCATTTCCTCCCCTGGAATTGATGTTCCTGCTTCATTTATGTTATTCATTCACTTATTCTCACATCACTCTTGTTTCTGCATCTTCATCGTGATCATTATCATTTTTTCTCTCCACTCTTTTGGCTATTAACATTTTCTGTTCAATGACAAACAAAAAACTGAAGATGCTCATTAGTGGACTCCAGAGATGAAAAGAACTTGAGAGATTGTTTTTAATCCCCTAATTTTTCAGTGGAAGAATATGGGTGTCTGAGGGGGTGATACAACTTGTATAAAGTAGTTCCAATAGCAAGAACTAAGAGCAGAACTCAGGCTTTTTTGGTCCCAATTCAATATTCTTTCCCTTCAATATAAGAACCAACTTTCAAATACTTCAACAGAACTATTGGGTCATTTGGCAAAAGGTGAGACTTCCTCCCACTGAGACCCAAAGGGCAGATCCAGGAGCAATGGATGCCAAGAGGTAATTTTAGATTCTTTTGCAGGAAAATTTTCTAAACAAGTTAAAGAAAAACTTCTAAATAATTCTGAAAGTGGGACGGGCTGGCTTCCAAAAGAGTGGCTTCCCCTGATGTTGTTTTTTTAAACAGAGACTGACTGCCAATCTGTCCGCTGTTCCAGAGTATGCTTATGGTTGGATCAGGTGGCAGCTGCCATCCTTTCCAACTCTCAAATTTGCTGTTTCTATATATAAATAAATAAAATAAAATAAAAATCTGATCCTCAAAGTAGCTTCGTGACCTAGCCAATACTTACTTGACCATCTCTATAAGTGATATTTTCCCCTTCTGTAATCAAGAGTATCCTTATGGTCTCCATTCTATAGGAGAATCAGCCAGGAAAGCCCTTTAGGTTTCCTTCAAATACCTGGGAGAGCAGGGCTAAACTTTAATTAATGTGAATGTTAGTTATCTCTTCGGGCCAGAGGGGGGCACTGTTGCATTTTGCTTATTTCTTGCAAAAAAACCCCTCCAGCAAATAATAACAGTGTCCTTTCCTCCCAATTTAACTTCTGCATCCCAGGAAATCTCATTTTTCTTTGGAATCTGATTTGCATTCTCTTTTATACCCTTGAGCTCATCAGTCCTTTTCACTCCTTCCTCCTCTTCTTTGGGTGCCCATGAATGAAGGGTGCTTTTGCAAAAAAGAACAGCAGCAGGGGGGCAAGCTGTGTGTGTGTGTGTGTGTGTGTGTGTGTGTGTGTGTGTGAGAGAGAGAGAGAGAGAGAGAGAGAGAGACAGAGAGAGACAGAGAGAGACAGAGAGAGAGACAGAGAGACAAAGAGAGAGACAGAGACTAAGTAGGATCCTTTTTCACATCTGGGTCTTCTCTCTCTTGTTTATCTTCCTCAGACAGGGTGAATTTATCACCTTAGCCACAGATGGGACAAATTTGGTAAAAGTATCATCCAGATGCAAAACCCTGGAAGGCTCCCAGTGGCAACATCTGGGGCCAGGTTATTTTCTATTTCCCAGCTCCTTTTCTTGAGGTCTTTGGATGGGGAACTTTGAAATGACATGATTTTTTCTAGATCCCCTTTTCCTTTGACATTCAACTTAGTACTGAAGAAATGATGTATTTTACTAGAAAATGGGTTTTTATGTTATCCTTATCCAGATCTAAATATTCATCTTGGCATTCTGTAATCAATAGGTTAAGTGTGTAAATGTTTTATATATATATATATATATATATATATATATATATTTTTTTTTTTTTTTTTAATTAAGCCTTTTGGGGCAGCTAGATGGCGCAGTGGATAGAGCACCAGCCCTGAATTCAGGAGGACCCGAGTTCAAATCTGGTCTCAGACACTTAATACTTCCTAGCTGTGTGACCCTGAGCAAGTCACTTAGCCCCAGCCTCAAAAGGAAAAAATAAAAAATAAGCCTTTTTATTAAATTTATTTGGAGGAATATTCTTTGGGTTCTAAATGTAGATATTGCATTTATATCTGATGTTGGATCCTCTGGATATAGAGGTGCATAGAGAGTTCTTGGCAATGTAATTCCTGTCTTTCAAAGGACCTTGGAAATCTTCTAAGCACGTTGTCTGAAAAAATGCCGGTGTTGATTTTTGAATTAATAATATCCATTGGCGTTTATTTTCCCACCTGACTGCATTCCTCCATTATATCTTCAGGTACCTCATCCTGGCTCCCAGGTCGCATCAGCATCGATGCTCAGATCTCTAGTCCCCTCTGGCTCTAGTCCCCTTCTTATTGGAGAACACTACTCCAACCTCTATACCATCCTTCTCTTTATTTCCCCACCTCAAATTGGTCTTACTCATTATGCTGAAGACCAGTATTTTTTTCCTCCTTACTTTTCAACTTCCTTTGAGTATTATTTCCCCCTTTAGATTTTAAGCTCTGTGAGAGCAGGGTCTCTCTTTCTTTTTTTTTCACATTTGTAACCTCAGAGCTTAACACAGCACCCATCACATAGGTGCTTAATAGATATTTCTTGTCTAACTTCAGGGATAAGTGAATAAATAAGTGGATGAATGAAGAAAAGCATTTATTAATGAATCTTACGTGCTGAAAAGTCTATTTAACAAGATACTAGCAAGAAGAGACAATAACTGCTCTCTAGGAGTTCCCATTATAACTGGGGAGGGAGGCAATCCAGGAAGTTTCAGCTATAAACCAGACCTAAACCTCCATGATTCTTAGGGTGCAACAGCAAAGCAGGGGAGAATGAATGGATAATCCCTCCAAATAAATTCCATTTTGGCAAGAAAAAAGTGGATTTTATTCTATAGGGGGCTAAAGAGTTAATGGCTCATGATGCTCACACCAAACTATATTCCCCATCTCCCTTTTACAGATTCCAGATTGTAACATTTAGAGAAAGAATTCTTTGCATTGAAATGGTTCCATGTATTTATGGATTTAACATTTCAAAAATCAACTTGAACTTACTGATATAGCTTGTTTAAAAAAGTCTGAGTGATATTCTTTTCATGCCTAACTATTTCATCCCTGAGGTCATCTTTATTCTAGAAATCTTCAATTCTTGTTCTACCCTTTAAAACTGGAATTCCTAATCTGAAGTCTTTTAAGAAAATTGATAATCATATTAGAATAGCTTGGTTTCTTCTAAGTAATACCATGTATTTTTATACATTTCAAATTCTTAGAAGGCTTCATCAGCTATACCTGGCTGGTGAAGGGGCCCTTGACACAGAAGAGGTTACTTACAAACCTCCACTTGAGGAAAGAATAAAGGGGTGGGTCCTATAATATCTGACTATAACACAGGGAAACACTTTTCTTTTGCTCCTAACTTGGTCAAGTGTTTAACTAAATTGAACCCTTCAGCCAGTCGTTTTGGGGTCATGTAGATCAAGCCAAAATTATCAATGCATTTTTGCATCCACTAATGAAGAGTTTTAATTTATTTTTTTCCTCTTGATCTTTGCTATCTCATTCAAGATTTTGTTCTCAGAGAACAAATATTTCAGGTGTTGGTCACTTTCCTGTAGATATTCTGCCTGCATCTTGAATCAACTAGCTAGGTTTTCTGTATCCTGACAATCATAACTGTCCTGATGACAGACAACCAAGTTGTCAACATGAATTCTTAGAAAATTTAGCTAGTTCTGATTTTTTTTATATCAGAAAATATATCCATACAAATCAACTATAGTCATTTTCCCCAAATACATGATTGATATTTACATAGTGCTTTAACATTTTCAAGATACTTTCCTCCCAGGACCTTATTTGAACTTCACAAAACACTCTGAAACAAGTCTTAGAGATGCTATTATCTCCATTTTACAGACGAGAGAACTGAAGCTGAAAGGGTTAAAGAGTTTATTCCTATTTTCCAGCTTTGTGTTAAAGGTAGGATTTGAACCCAATTTTTCTTCCTCTTTCCAGGCTTCTATCCACCATACCATGCTGTTCTCCCCAGTGTAGAAAGTCATGGAGAACATTTGGAACATTTGTTTCTGTTAGCTTTGTGCTGTAATATTTCAACTTTATGATTTCCATTACCAGTAAATACATCAGTTAATAAAGCATGCATATATTTTATTGAAGCACTTTGTTTCAATAAAACTCTCACAAGTGAGGTTATCTGTTTTCCTAAATCAAAGCTGCTGTCAGCGACTAAGACTTCTGAAGCAAGACATACTCTTATGGAAAATAGGAAGGCCCTGGTGGGAAACTTCAGATAAGCAGCAGGTAACTGAATTTGTAGACATACTTCTTGTCACTGGTTGATTTTCCTTGGTGCTTGCCAGCCCAGATACTGCACAGTTTGTTTCTAGGTTGACAAGACTCATAGTGCTTCAGTGACTGTGTCCCTGGGAAACACAGACAAGGTGATTTGCTGGCTTGTTTCTCAAAAACAAAGATATGAATAAGCCTTGTACTCAAGGATCAGAACCCAGGATTCATTGTCTTGTTCAACATATTTCAAGGGTTCACAGCATGCTAGACACCTGTAATACAATGATAAAAACGAAATTGTTGGTGCAGTGGATAGAGCACTGAAGTCAGGAGGACCTGAGTTCAAATCTGATACCAGACAGTTACCACTTCCTGGCTGTGTCAACCTGGGCAAGTCAATTAACCCCAATTGCCTCAGAAAAAAATATTAAATTGTTTCTACCCTCAAAGATCTTATCTAGGAAGATTACAAAAATACATATAGATAAAGAAGTGCCAAGATAATTTGTGTAGGTTCTTGTTGCTTTCTCCTCCAGGGTATATCTCTGATCCATCCCTTTCTCTCTATGCACAGTTACTATCAGCATGGCTGTAAACCCTTATCACTTCTGTTCTGGACTCCAAGCAATAATAACTTTTTAACTGGATCTTCTCCCCTCCAGCCTCTTTCCTTTCCAGTTCATTCTCCAACTTTACATTCTTAATGCAGAGACTTAATCATGTCCCATATAGAGAAGAAACTGAAGACCAGAGAAGAGAAATGAATAAAAGTTGAATGCTTTCTTTGGTTGTCTTCTGTCCGAGCAGCATCTCTGTACTATTGGTTGGAAAGCCTCTTTGAGCCAAGAATATAAGGTGACTTAGGTACAGGCTATTCAGAACAAAGTATTTGACTCAGAAGATGTATGTCTAAGCCAAGTGTGAACATGGGACCACATCAAGGAAGATATTTTTTTCTTCACATTTTCCACTTATGATATGAATAGTGACTCATAAGGACAGAAGTGGGAAGTTAATTTGACAGTCTATACTTGAAATTCAACCAAAACAAGAGTCTTAAAATTCAAGCAGTAATTTCTCATCACTGTACTTAGAGTTTCTGAACTTAAAAGGTAACTTGAGAAATCCCCAAGATTTGCCCATTTCCCCAATACCATCCACTGAAAAATAACAGAAATCAAGATAATTCAATTTATATACTTTCTAGGATAATGGAAAACTTTGCCACTTATTTGCTTCTGAAAAGAAGTTAGAGATACCTGTCATTATAGGTAGGTGCTAGAATGATTAGAGCTCTGGACCTAACATCAAGAAATCTTGAGTTCAAATCTGGTCTCAGATACTTACCAGCTTTGTGATCCCAGACAAGTCACTTAGCCTTAAAGTGCTTCAGTTTTCTCAACTTTAAAACTGGGATAATAATAGGACCTACTTCCCAGAGTTGTTGTGAGGACCAAATTAAATAATATATTTTTAAAGTGCTTAGCATAGTGCCCGGCTCATAGTAGGTACTATGTAAATGTTAGCTGTTATTATTCATTTTTGTGGTTGGTTTTGTTTAGCATTTATGGTAGTGATCTAATGTCAAGAAGTCTCAGGTTGAAGTCTTGACACTTGGCAACTGGGATAAATGGCTTTTATCCTTAGTATTCTAGTCAAGTGGAACCAAACTCGAATGGGAAGGGGGAATATTCCCTCAGAAACACATGCTAACTTAAAAAACCACAAATTAATTTTACATATCTTGTCTTGTATTTTTCTTTACTTTGCCAAAATTTCACACTTACATTTTAATCTGGCTTGGATGATATACTTTGGATGAGAGTTTAATACCTCTGCTCTAGGCAATTCTCTAAGATGGTAATTTGCAGATCCAGTATCTTCCCTTACTCCATAGAGGATATAAATTGGATATTTTAGTTTCTGTTTATTCAGTGGATGGTATTACCCTAGGTAGGGGAATGGGCAAACCTGGGAATTTCTTTGTCTACTGTGAAACTTAATTTTTAAGTTCAGTACTAGGGTGAGAAATCACTGCTTGGATAGTGAAGTTGCTATTTTCTTCACCAGTAGCTCCTTCCTTGCTGTAAGAATGCAGTTCCCACAAAACAAGAGAAGGGAATTGTAAGGGCCCTTTAAATGGGTGCCACAGCCCAACAGGAGATTGAGGCCCAGAAGTAATCTCTGTGGATATTAGGACTTCCCTGTGGGTGAGATCTTGGCCATATTGAGATAGCTTTGTAATGGGTGATGACTCTCTCCCTGATTGGCTGTGTGTGACCTCACAGGCCCTTTCCTTTATAAGCCCACTGCAGACAGCAGTTGCTCTCTTTAACCTGGTTCCCTAACCTGGGGTAGCCGAGCCAAGCAGATGGATAGCCGAGAGAGGTAAGGAGTTTGTTAGTGAACACATGGGTCTTCAGACCAGGTGTCCCCTAGGGAACCAACAAGTCAGGGCATCAGTCAGGACATTATCTAGGTAGGTATAATAAAGGCTTTTAAGATTACATGTGGCTGTTCTTGAGTGCGCTACCGGTTATTAAACTAGATTCAAGAGATCATGGCCAGAGACCTTTGAAGGCCTCAGAGGAGGCAAGCCGGGTAGAGTTGACACTGCAAAGGTCAGTGGTCAAAGGTACTCTGTTGGGCCTAGGACAGACTAGTAATTGTAACTGCAAGGAGTGCATGTTACACCATACAGCTGAAGATCTTGGTTCCAATGTGATTAGTGGTGTACAATTATTTTTTTCCAGCTAGGTTGGCTGTAAGAGATAACATGATTTAATGAATGAAATTTGTCTAGTAGTCAAGAATATTTATGTTGCATATCCATTTCTGACACCTGGAAAGACTTATATGAAATGATGATGAGTGAAGTATGGAGAACCAGGGAAACATTCTACATAGCAACAGCAAGATTATGTAATGATAGGGGATAGGAAGAACCAAGATAGAATAAAGACAGGGATTCATTGAGCTTGCCCCCAAACTACCCCTAATCCCTCTACATCATGACTGAACAAATTTTAGAGTATCAGAACACACAAAAAAATGGAATGGAACATTTTTCAGCCCACCATCAAAGGTGACTTGGAAAGTTAGCAGGAAAGATTTGTCAGTAGGATGAGAGAGCCTTGGGAAATCAGCAAACCAGGAGTAGTTTTGGCAGTAGCTTCTGGAGGCTTCAGTTCACAAGAAGTCTCTTTACCAGCACTGAGGAAGGAGTCTGTCTCATTAGCACACTATAGTTTATAACAATAGTGGAGAAGGGGCATTCCTTGATTCCAAGGTAGAAAAGAGTGCTTGTGGTTAGGTCCCTAGAAGGATCTTTGAAAACAGCTCGGGATAGTGCATCCTCCACCTTGGAAACAGAGCCCTACTTTAAGATAGAAAAGTCAAATAATAAGCTGGGAAAATGAGCCAACAATAGAAAAAAGTTCTGACCATAGAAAGTTACTATGGTAACAAGGAAGATCAAAACACACACTCAGAAGAAGATAAAAAAGTAAAAAGCTCCTACATCTAAAACCTCCAAGAAATATAAGAATTTGTCTGAGGTCTTGAAAGAGCTCAAAAGAGATTTTGAAAATCAAGTAAAAGAGATAGGGGGAAAATTGGGAGAATGGTGTGAAAGGAAATATAAAAAGCTAATGAAGAGGAAAATGCCTTAAAAAGCAAAATTGGCCAATGGGAAAGGAATTATAAAAGCTTACTGAGAAAAAATATTCCTCAAAAATAAGAGAGCAAATGAAAGCTAATGACTATGAGAAATCAAGAAGCAATAAAACAATACCAAAAGAATGAAAAAAAAGTATTTCTTTGGAAGATTGTGTGATGATCAACTATGATAGGCTTAGCTTTTCTCAGAAATTCAGTGATCAAAGGCAATTCCAGTAAATTTTGGATGGAAAATGCCATCTGCATTCATGGAGAGAACTATGGAGACTAAATGTAGATTGAAGCATACTATTCTTACCTCTTTTTTTCTTTCTCATTATTTTTCCTTCTTCTGATTTTTTCCTCCCAAAAGGACTCATGGAAAAAAGTTAAAAATGAAGGTACATATATAACCTAAAAGTAAAAATTTAAATAAAAATATAAACAGGTTAATAGATTTAAAAATAATATATTCACAACAATCTTTTAAATTTATTCTGTTTTTATATTTTCTATTATTTTCTTGTCTAGACAATAAAACAATAGCTAAAAAACCAAAAGATCCATTTCTGATAGACTGACAGTATGACAAT